>NW_027620596.1:0-25489 GCF_964198595.1 Lampetra fluviatilis | reverse complement strand
AAACCACGCCCATTTCCGGAGACTCCTCCCCCCCACATCCCTTGTGGTAACGCCCACAAAAGCCACTTCCATATATGGGCATGAGGAGTTGGCCAAACCCTTCCGAGTCTTATGGGCAATTCTTATACATTTCTAGGATAATTAAATATATAGGAGTCGTATGACGTTCGATATTTCTCACGTGTGAGTCTTAATTCTATAACAAATCAACACGATCAACAGCCCGGTCACGTATTTTTAAACAGGGGTATTACATTTATTTTTCACGTTTAATTTGACATTCTAAAATCTCAAGACGACATGTTACATTTCTCGTAAATACATCTGTGCAGTGTTCTGGATTAGTGAATCCATCTGTGCAGCGCGATGGACATGGATTCGTAAATCCATCTGTGCAGTGCGCTGGACATGGATTCGTAAATCCATCTGTGCAGTGTGCTGGAGATGAAATTCTTGAATCCATCTGTGCAGCGCGCTGGAGATGAAATTCGTGAATCCATCTGTGCAGTGCGCTGGAGATGAAAGTCGTGAATCCATCTGTGCAGCGCGCTGGAGATGAAAGTCGTGAATCCATCTGTGCAGTGCGCTGGAGATGAAATTCGTGAATCCATCTGTGCAGCGCGCTGGAGATGAAATTCGTGAATGCATCTGTGCAGTGCGCTGGAGATGAAAGTCGTGAATCCATCTGTGCAGCGCGCTGGAGATGAAATTCGTGAATCCATCTGTGCAGCGCGCTGGAGATGAAATTCGTGAACGCATCTGTGCAGTGCGATGGTGGTATGGTTGAGCTTTCTCCAGGTCCTCCGATTTTTCGATGACTTTGGCTGCTACACATGTCCGAACGATGGGGGACACTTTGTTGAGCAATTTTTTTTGTATGTGGCCAGGGTCGTTTCTGAATAATAAGTTAATACTCATAGTGAGTGGGGCTTTGCCCTGGTAGGATGGGGGGATGGTTTAGTGTCGTATTTGTAAAGTGTCTGGGTGATTTGTTTACCTGTCTGGTACTGTGCACTGCCATCGTGTCTATTTTGTGTGCCCCTACTGGGACATCTGTGAGTAAAAAGAGCTTCTTCTTGGTTCTTTCGGTAAAGTCACGTAGAAGGGAAGTAATAAAATAATAAAAATAAAACATAATAAAATAATTCTCACGACGTTTCGGCCACAACGCAAGCAGCCGTCCTCAGGTGAAACCAGGTCTGTCGAGGCGACAGCGTCTGAATGAAACAGCACACGTGCTTGGAGCATATATATAAGCTGGGTTGGAAGGGGGGGGGAAGGGCGCCTTGACAAAATAATTTGCATATCAAGAGGAGTTTAGCATACATTCCTCTTGATATGCTTTTATTTTTATTATTTTATTATTTCCCTTCTACGTGACTTTACCGAAAGAACCAAGAAGATGAATCCTGCAGTCACAAAAGCTTTAATCGAAATTTAAAAAGAGCTTCATTGCTCATCGGATTCCTCCTGCGATTTCAACAAATATTCTCATTCTGAAATGCGGCAGTACCCTCCTGAAAGCCAGACACGGCAGGTCACGTGCGGTAGGGAAACAGTGTGGGCCGTTACTGGCCGGTATGGAAGAGTAGGCCAAACACCCACCACTCTCGCTGGGCTCTACAGAGCTCCCTCCATCCTGCACAGCACATTAAAAATTGTCGTCCGTCACGTAAACCCCTTGGGGACCCCCCCCCACTACCACCACAGTAGGGCTGGTGGCTTTGCCCAGCTGTCGTCCGTCACGTAAACCCCTTGGGGACCCCCCCCCACTACCATCACGGCAGGGCTAGTGGCTTTGCTCAGTTGCCGTCCGTCACGTAAACCCCTTGGGGACCCCCCCCCACTACCATCACGGCAGGGCTAGTGGCTTTGCTCAGTTGCCGTCCGTCACGTAAACCCCTTGGGGACCCCCCCCCACTACCATCACGGCAGGGCTAGTGGCTTTGCTCAGTTGCCGTCCGTCACGTAAACCCCTTGGGGACCCCTCCCCCCCAAACCCCTTGGGGACCCCCCCACTACCACCAAAGACCACCCGTGTAGCCTCAACAGACTGTTGGGGCAAGTGCTGTTAGCGAGCAGCACCTATGAAGGCCAGCACGGCACACGAGGGGGCTGGGTGCCCAGCACCGCGCCCGGCCGCCTTTGTCTCCCCGGTGCTGATGTTGACGGCACACCACGACAGCACCACCAGGCACTCGTTTGAGGCCGAGTGGACCTTGGGGAGGCTCAGGACCGGTTCAGAAGATCACCGGTGATATCAGCCATTGTCGGGAATCAAACTCGTGTTTCTGGGCTCGCAGCTGCGTGGGCAAACAATTGCACCACAACTTCGTGGTGGACGGCGCTTGTGCCAGGCTAGGTGCACTTTGAGGTCACGCGCGGTGTCAAAAGCTCGCTGCTGAAAGGTCACGGGACAGACCCAGGTGCCATGGGTTGACTGCTGTGCCAGGCTAGGTGCAGGAGGTCACAGGACAGGCCCAGGTGCTATGGGTTGACTGCTGTGCCAGGCTAGGTGCAGGAGGAGGTCACGGGACAGACCCTGCAGGTGCTATGGGTTGACTGCTGTGCCAGGCTAGGTGCAGGAGGTCACGGGACAGACCCAGTTGCCATGGGTTGACTGCTGTGCCAGGCTAGGTGCAGGAGGTCACGGGACAGACCCAGGTGCTATGGGTTGACTGCTGTGCCAGGCTAGGTGCAGGAGGAGGTCACGGGACAGACCCAGGTGCCATGGGTTGACTGCTGTGCCAGGCTAGGTGCAGGAGGTCACGGGACAGACCCAGGTGCTATGGGTTGACTGCTGTGCCAGGCTAGGTGCAGGAGATCACGGGACAGACCCAGGTGCTATGGGTTGACTGCTGTGCCAGGCTAGGTGCAGGAGGTCACAGGACAGGCCCAGGTGCTATGGGTTGACTGCTGTGCCAGGCTAGGTGCAGGAGGAGGTCACGGGACAGACCCAGGTGTCTATGGGTTGACTGCTGTGCCAGGCTAGGTGCAGGAGGTCACGGGACAGACCCAGGTGCTATGGGTTGACTGCTGTGCCAGGCTAGGTGCAGGAGGTCACGGGACAGACCCAGGTGCCATGGGTTGACTGCTGTGCCAGGCTAGGTGCAGGAGATCACGGGACAGACCCAGGTGCTATGGGTTGACTGCTGTGCCAGGCTAGGTGCAGGAGGAGGTCACGGGACAGACCCTGCAGGTGCTATGGGTTGACTGCTGTGCCAGGCTAGGTGCAGGAGGTCACGGGACAGACCCAGGTGCCATGGGTTGACTGCTGTGCCAGGCTAGGTGCAGGAGGTCACAGGACAGGCCCAGGTGCTATGGGTTGACTGCTGTGCCAGGCTAGGTGCAGGAGGTCACGGGACAGACCCAGGTGCTATGGGTTGACTGCTGTGCCAGGCTAGGTGCAGGAGGTCACGGGACAGACCCAGGTGCTATGGGTTGACTGCTGTGCCAGGCTAGGTGCAGGAGGTCACGGGACAGACCCAGGTGCTATGGGTTGACTGCTGTGCCAGGCTAGGTGCAGGAGGAGGTCACGGGACAGACCCAGGTGCCATGGGTTGACTGCTGTGCCAGGCTAGGTGCAGGAGGAGATCACGGGACAGACCCAGGTGTCTATGGGTTAACTGCTGTGCCAGGCTAGGTGCAGGAGGTCACGGGACAGACCCAGGTGCCATGGGTTGACTGCTGTGCCAGGCTAGGTGCAGGAGGTCACGGGACAGACCCAGGTGCTATGGGTTGACTGCTGTGCCAGGCTAGGTGCAGGAGGAGGTCACGGGACAGACCCAGGTGCCATGGGTTGACTGCTGTGCCAGGCTAGGTGCAGGAGGAGGTCACGGGACAGACCCAGGTGCCATGGGTTGACTGCTGTGCCAGGCTAGGTGCAGGAGGTCACGGGACAGACCCAGGTGCCATGGGTTGACTGCTTTGGCAGGCTAGGTGCAGGAGGTCACGGGACAGACCCAGGTGCCATGGGTTGACTGCTGTGCCAGGCTAGGTGCAGGAGATCACGGGACAGACCCAGGTGCTATGGGTTGACTGCTGTGCCAGGCTAGGTGCAGGAGGTCACGGGACAGACCCAGGTGCTATGGGTTGACTGCTGTGCCAGGCTAGGTGCAGGAGGTCACGGGACAGACCCAGGTGCCATGGGTTGACTGCTGTGCCAGGCTAGGTGCAGGAGGAGGTCATGGGACAGACCCAGGTGCCATGGGTTGACTGCTGTGCCAGGCTAGGTGCAGGAGGAGGTCATGGGACAGACCCAGGTGCTATGGGTTGACTGCTGGGGGAGCGAGCAAGGGAGGGGAGGGAAGGCAGATGGGAGTGGAGGGAGCGAGGGAGGGCGAGAAGGTGGGAGGGAGGAGAGGGAGGAGAGGGAGGCGAGGGAGGGAGGGAGGCGCCATCCCGTGGTGGTGATGTTATGTAAGCTCACGCCGCAGCAGAGAAGAACATTGCGTCCCAGACCCCGCGATTCTAAAAATAAACTCGCTTCCTTCGCGCGTACAACATCGCATATACGCAGCGCTTGCATCACCGCCATCACCACCATCACCACCACCACCAACACCACCACCACCACCACACCACCACCAACACCACCACCAACACCACCACCACCACCAACACCACCACCACCACCACACCATCACCACCACCATCACCACCACCAACACCACCACCAACACCACCACCAACACCAACACCACCACCCCCAGCGTTGTCATTTCAATTCCTCACGACTGGTCCGTTCGCCGATGCCGATCGATGGCGCAGCCTTGAACAGACTGCACAGGGGCAAGTGCTGCCAGCGATTCGCAGCACTTCTATGAAGGCCGTCAGCGTGTCTCCCCCCAGCTACTCTCAGTTGAGGCTGAGTCGACCTAGGGGGAGGCCCGCCACCGGTTCAGATTAATCGCCGCTTGGCGTTGGCCGTGAGCGGGAATCGAACAGACGCACATCAAGTCACACACAAAAGACAAAGATGCCCCGTGTAGCCTCAACAGACTGTTGGGGCAAGTGCTGTTAGCGAGCAGCACCTGTGAAGGCTACCGGCACTGTGGCACACGAGGGGGGGGGGTGGGGGGTGGCCAGCACCACGCCCGGCCGCCTTTGTCTCCCCGGGGTTTCAGACACCGCACCGGGTATTCTCTGCCGCCGCATCAACATGAAATAACGAGAGAATTCGTCACCAGGTGTTGGCAGCCGCGAGCGGGAATCGAGCGTCCGCCCTCTCTCCCTCCCTCTCACCCTCTCGCACGCGCCGAGTTGTTGACATTGACACGGAGCGTGGTGGAGAGTTGTGGTTGAGCGCGCTGGCTGTGTTTGTGCACCACCACCACCATCGCCGCCACCACCGCCACCACCGCCACCACCGCCACCGCCGCCACCGCCGCCACCGCCACCACCGCAGCCACCGCCACCACCGCCACCGCCGCCACCACCGCCACCGGCCACCACCACCGCCACCACCACTGCCACCGCCACCATCACCACCACCACCACCGCCACCACCACCGCCGCCGCCGCCACTACCACCGCCACCACCGCCATCACCACCACCACCGCCACTACCACCGCCACCACCGCCACCACCACCAGCAGCAGCAGCGGCTGACGGCGGAATCGTCGAACTCCGCTCAGCTGCCGTTCGTTGGCTCAGCCATCGAACAGACGGCGGTCACCCGCATCATCGTCATCATCGTCATGATGATCATCGTCGTCACCATCGTCATCATCGTCATGATCGTCATCATGATCGTCATCATCATCCTCATCATCATCCTCATCATGATGATCATCGTCATCATGATCGTCATCGTCATCATGATCGTCATCGTCATCATCATCGTCATCATGATCGTCATCGTCATCATCATCGTCACGCGGCACTTTCAGATCGCTGCTGCATCTGCGGCCGTCTGGAACGCTCTTCTCCTTCCGATATGAGGAAGCCACTGGGTGCTACGCTGCACTTTAAATCATCCAGACTTAAAACTCTTTAATTTAGAACTGGTTCTTCTGTTTAGTTTGCAGAACATGAAGAACCAGTGGCATCTACATCTGCAGAACGTGAAGAACCAGTGGCATCTACATCTGCAGAACGTGAAGAACCAGTGGCATCTACATCTACAGAATGTGAAGAACCAGTGGCATCTACATCTACAGTATATGAAGAACCAGTGGCATCTACATCTACAGAACATGAAGAACCAGTGGCATCTACATAACATGAAGAACCAGTAGCATCTACATCTGCAGAACGTGAAGAACCAGTGGCATCTACATCTACAGAACTTGAAGAACCAGTGGCATCTACATCTGCAGAACGTGAAGAACCAGTGGCATCTACATCTACAGAACTTGAAGAACCAGTGGCATCTACATCTGCAGACCGTGAAGAACCAGTGGCATCTACATCTACAGAACATGAAGAACCAGTGGCATCTACATCTGCAGAACGTGAAGAACCAGTGGCATCTACATCTGCAGAACGTGAAGAACCAGTGGCATCTACATCTACAGAACGTGAAAAACCAGTGGCATCTACATCTACAGAACATGAAGAACCAGTGGCATCTACATCTGCAGAACGTGAAGAACCAGTAGCATCTATATCTGCAGAACGTGAAGAACCAGTGGCATCTACATCTGCAGAATGTGAAGAACCAGTGGCATCTACATCTATAGAACATGAAGAACCAGTGGCATCTACATCTGCAGAACATGAAGAACCAGTGGCATCAACATCTACAGAACGTGAAGAACCAGTGGCATCTACATCTACAGAATATGAAGAACCAGTGGCATCTACATCTGCAGAATGTGAAGAACCAGTGGCATCTACATCTATAGAACATGAAGAACCAGTGGCATCTACATCTACAGAACGTGAAGAACCAGTGGCATCAACATCTACAGAACGTGAAGAACCAGTGGCATCTACATCTACAGAACGTGAAGAACCAGTGGCATCTACATCTACAGAACATGAAGAACCAGTGGCATCTACATCTACAGAACATGAAGAACCAGTAGCATCTACATCTACAGAACGTGAAGAACCAGTGGCATCTACATCTACAGAACGTGAAGAACCAGTGGCATCTACATCTGCAGAACATGAAGAACCAGTAGCATCTACATCTACAGAACGTGAAGAACCAGTGGCATCTACATCTACAGAACGTGAAGAACCAGTGGCATCTACATCTGCAGAACGTATAGAACCAGTGGCATCTACATCTACAGAACATGAAGAACCAGTGGCATCTACATCTGCAGAACGTGTAGAACCAGTGGCATCTACATCTGTAGAACGTGTAGAACCAGTGGCATCTACATCTGCAGAACGTGAAGAACCAGTGGCATCTACATCTAAAGAACGTGAAGAACCAGTGGCATCTACATCTACAGAACGTGAAGAACCAGTGGCATCTACATCTGCAGAACGTGAAGAACCAGTGGCATCTACATCTGCAGAACGTGAAGAACCAGTGGCATCTACATCTGTAGAACGTGAAGAACCGGTGGCATCTACATCTGCAGAACATGAAGAACCAGTGGCATCTACATCTGCAGAACGTGAAGAACCAGTGGCATCTACATCTGCAGAACGTGAAGAACCAGTGGCATCTACATCTGCAGAACGTGAAGAACCAGTGGCATCTACATCTGCAGAACGTGAAGAACCAGTGGCATCTACATCTACAGAATATGAAGAACCAGTGGCATCTACATCTACAGAACATGAAGAACCAGTGGCATCTACATAACATGAAGAACCAGTAGCATCTACATCTGCAGAACGTGAAGAACCAGTGGCATCTCCATCTACAGAATATGAAGAACCAGTGGCATCTACATCTACACAAAATGAAGAACCAGTGGCATCTACATCTGCAGAACATGAGGAACCAGTGGCATCTACATCTGCAGAACGTGAAGAACCAGCGGCATCTACATCTGCAGAACATGAAGAACCAGTGGCATCTACATCTACAGAATATGAAGAACCAGTGGCATCTACATCTGCAGAATATGAAGAACCAGTGGCATCTACATCTGCAGAATATGAAGAACCAGTGGCATCTACATCTGCAGAACATGAAGAACCAGTGGCATCTACATCTGCAGAATATGAAGAACCAGTGGCATCTACATCTACAGAATATGAAGAACCAGTGGCATCTACATCTACAGAACATGAAGAACCAGTGGCATCTACATCTACAGAACATGAAGAACCAGTGGCATCTACATCTACAGAATATGAAGAACCAGTGGCATCTACATCTACAGAACGTGTAGAACCAGTGGCATCTACATCTACAGAATATGAAGAACCAGTGGCATCTACAGAATATGAAGAACCAGTGGCATCTACATCTACAGAACGTGTAGAACCAGTGGCATCTACATCTACAGAATATGGAGAACCAGTGGCATCTACATCTACAGAATATGAAGAACCAGTGGCATCTACATCTACAGAACATGAAGAACCAGTGGCATCTACATCTGCAGAATATGAAGAACCAGTGGCATCTACATCTACAGAACGTGTAGAACCAGTGGCATCTACATCTACAGAACATGAAGAACCAGTGGCATCTACATCTACAGAATATGAAGAACCAGTGGCATCTACATCTACAGAATATGAAGAACCAGTGGCATCTACATCTACAGAACGTGTAGAACCAGTGGCATCTACATCTACAGAATATGAAGAACCAGTGGCATCAACATCTACAGAACATGAAGAACCAGTGGCATCTACATCTACAGAATATGAAGAACCAGTGGCATCTACATCTACAGAACGTGTAGAACCAGTGGCATCTACATATACAGAATATGAAGAACCAGTGGCATCTACATCTACAGAATATGAAGAACCAGTGGCATCTACATCTACAGAACATGAAGAACCAGTGGCATCTACATCTGCAGAATATGAAGAACCAGTGGCATCTACATCTACAGAACGTGTAGAACCAGTGGCATCTACATCTACAGAACATGAAGAACCAGTGGCATCTACATCTACAGAATATGAAGAACCAGTGGCATCTACATCTACAGAATATGAAGAACCAGTGGCATCTACATCTACAGAACGTGTAGAACCAGTGGCATCTACATCTACAGAATATGAAGAACCAGTGGCATCTACATCTGCAGAATATGAAGAACCAGTGGCATCTACATCTACAGAATATGAAGAACCAGTGGCATCTACATCTACAGAACATGAAGAACCAGTGGCATCTACATCTACAGAACATGAAGAACCAGTGGCATCTACATCTACAGAACATGAAGAACCAGTGGCATCTACATCTACAGAACATGAAGAACCAGTGGCATCTACATCTACAGAATATGAAGAACCAGTGGCATCTACATCTACAGAACGTGTAGAACCAGTGGCATCTACATCTACAGAATATGAAGAACCAGTGGCATCTACATCTACAGAATATGAAGAACCAGTGGCATCTACATCTACAGAACATGAAGAACCAGTGGCATCTACATCTGCAGAACGTGTAGAACCAGTGGCATCTACATCTGCAGAACGTGAAGAACCAGTGGCATCTACATCTACAGAACGTGAAGAACCATTGGCATCTACATCTGCAGAACGTGAAGAACCAGTGGCATCTACATCTACAGAATATGAAGAACCAGTGGCATCTACATCTACAGAACATGAAGAACCAGTGGCATCTACATCTGCAGAACGTGAAGAACCAGTGGCATCTACATCTGCAGAACATGAAGAACCAGTGGCATCTACATCTGCAGAATATGAAGAACCAGTGGCATCTACATCTACAGAATATGAAGAACCAGTGGCATCTACATCTACAGAACATGAAGAACCAGTGGCATCTACATCTACAGAACATGAAGAACCAGTGGCATCTACATCTACAGAATATGAAGAACCAGTGGCATCTACATCTACAGAACGTGTAGAACCAGTGGCATCTACATCTACAGAATATGAAGAACCAGTGGCATCTACATCTACAGAATATGAAGAACCAGTGGCATCTACATCTACAGAACGTGTAGAACCAGTGGCATCTACATCTACAGAATATGAAGAACCAGTGGCATCTACATCTACAGAATATGAAGAACCAGTGGCATCTACATCTACAGAACATGAAGAACCAGTGGCATCTACATCTGCAGAATATGAAGAACCAGTGGCATCTACATCTACAGAACGTGTAGAACCAGTGGCATCTACATCTACAGAACATGAAGAACCAGTGGCATCTACATCTACAGAATATGAAGAACCAGTGGCATCTACATCTACAGAATATGAAGAACCAGTGGCATCTACATCTACAGAACGTGTAGAACCAGTGGCATCTACATCTACAGAATATGAAGAACCAGTGGCATCTACATCTACAGAACATGAAGAACCAGTGGCATCTACATCTACAGAATATGAAGAACCAGTGGCATCTACATCTACAGAACGTGTAGAACCAGTGGCATCTACATCTACAGAATATGAAGAACCAGTGGCATCTACATCTACAGAATATGAAGAACCAGTGGCATCTACATCTACAGAACATGAAGAACCAGTGGCATCTACATCTGCAGAATATGAAGAACCAGTGGCATCTACATCTACAGAACGTGTAGAACCAGTGGCATCTACATCTACAGAACATGAAGAACCAGTGGCATCTACATCTACAGAATATGAAGAACCAGTGGCATCTACATCTACAGAATATGAAGAACCAGTGGCATCTACATCTACAGAACGTGTAGAACCAGTGGCATCTACATCTACAGAACATGAAGAACCAGTGGCATCTACATCTACAGAATATGAAGAACCAGTGGCATCTACATCTACAGAACGTGTAGAACCAGTGGCATCTACATCTACAGAATATGAAGAACCAGTGGCATCTACATCTACAGAATATGAAGAACCAGTGGCATCTACATCTACAGAACATGAAGAACCAGTGGCATCTACATCTGCAGAACGTGTAGAACCAGTGGCATCTACATCTACAGAACATGAAGAACCAGTGGCATCTACATCTACAGAATATGAAGAACCAGTGGCATCTACATCTACAGAATATGAAGAACCAGTGGCATCTACATCTACAGAACGTGTAGAACCAGTGGCATCTACATCTACAGAATATGAAGAACCAGTGGCATCTACATCTACAGAACATGAAGAACCAGTGGCATCTACATCTACAGAACATGAAGAACCAGTGGCATCTACATCTACAGAATATGAAGAACCAGTGGCATCTACATCTACAGAACGTGTAGAACCAGTGGCATCTACATCTACAGAATATGAAGAACCAGTGGCATCTACATCTACAGAATATGAAGAACCAGTGGCATCTACATCTACAGAACATGAAGAACCAGTGGCATCTACATCTGCAGAACGTGTAGAACCAGTGGCATCTACATCTGCAGAACGTGAAGAACCAGTGGCATCTACATCTACAGAACGTGAAGAACCAGTGGCATCTACATCTGCAGAACGTGAAGAACCAGTGGCATCTACATCTACAGAATATGAAGAACCAGTGGCATCTACATCTACAGAACATGAAGAACCAGTGGCATCTACATCTGCAGAACGTGAAGAACCAGTGGCATCTACATCTGTAGAACGTGAAGAACCGGTGGCATCTACATCTGCAGAACGTGAATAACCGGTGGCATCTACATCTGTAGAACGTGAAGAACCGGTGGCATCTACATCTGCAGAACGTGAAGAACCGGTGGCATCTACATCTGCAGAACGTGAAGAACCGGTGGCATCTACAGAGGGGAAAAAAGTATTTGATCCCCTGCTGATTTTGTACGTTTGCCCACTGACAAAGAAATGATCAGTCTATAATTTTAATGGTAGGTTTATTTGAACAGCGAGAGACAGAATAACAACAACAAAATCCAGAAAAACGCATGTCAAAAATGTTATCAATTGATTTGCATTTTAATGAGGGAAATAAGTATTTGACCCCTCTGCAAAACATGACTTAGTACTTGGTGGCAAAACCCTTGTTGGCAATCACAGAGGTCAGACGTTTCTTGGAGTTGGCCACCAGGTTTGCACACATCTCAGGAGGGATTTTGTTGTTGTTATTCTGTCTCTCACTGTTCAAATAAACCTACCATTAAAATTATAGACTGATCATTTCTTTGTCAGTGGGAAAACGTACAAAATCAGCAGGGGATAAAATACTTTTTTCCCTCACTGTACATCTGCAGAACGTGAAGAACCAGTGGCATCTACATCTGCAGAACGTGAAGAACCAGTGGCATCTACATCTACAGTATATGAAGAACCAGTGGCATCTTCATCTACAGAACATGAAGAACCAGTGGCATCTACATAACATGAAGAACCAGTGGCATCTACATCTGCAGAACATGAAGAACCAGTGGCATCTACATCTGTAGAACGTGATAGAACCAGTGGCATCTGCATCTACAATTTTCACTTTCCCCGAAGGCAGCGAACCTGAGGTGCGGTGCCGGGCTCGGAGATTCGCTCAGTAAAAGTCAAAATGTAAAGAGATGTTTCTTCGAGAAGGCGCTTCAAGGCGAGGTAAAGAAGTCAGTTGCCGCGAATGTGGAAGGATGATTGGCGGTGTTCCAGGTGGTGGGGCCGACAACGGAGAAACGACGCATGGCGTTCGTGGTCCCGGCTCTCTTGGGTGTTGAGGGCAGAGGTCGCAAACGGGTTTTGATTCCTTACCCGTACCCGGCCGGCCCAGGGTCGCAAACGGGTACCCGTACCCGGCCGTACCCGTACCCTACCCGGCCGGGTACGGGTATCGGGTACCTGATTGCGACCTCTGGGATGAAGCCATGTTGCAGGCGCGGGCGGGTTGATTCTAGGAACTTGAATTGTGAGAAGAGACAAGACGTTGGGAAATGAGTGACAAACGGTGACTCACCAGTGACTCACGGCCTACCCGTACCCGGCCGCACCAGGGTCGCAAACGGCTACCCGTACCCAGGATGGGACTGTCGGATGGGTTAAAATAAAGTCGGCGTGTCACGTGGTGCGGTGACGCCGCTTGGCACGTGGTGCAATGCCACGTGGCACGACCAAAACAGCAGACTCGGTCTGTCTTCTTGGTTCTTTCGGTAAAGTCACGTAGAAGGGAAGTAATAAAATAATAAAAATGAAACATAATAAAATCATTCTCACGACGTTCTTCACCTGAGGACGGCTGCTTGCGTTGTGGCCGAAACGTCGTGAGAATAATTTTATTGTTTTATTTTATTATTTCCCTTCTACGTGGTGACTTTACCGAAAGAACCAAGAAGATGAATCCCTGCAGTCACGAAAGCTTTAAATCGAAATTTAGACTCGGTCTGGTGGCAGCGCGCACGTTGGTGCAGACCCGTCACGCTGAACTTCACTTCGTTTGTGCAATCGGCACAAGCCTCAAGCCAACCCTCTCAAGAGACACAGTCCACACCCGACATCAAGAACAGAAAGGGACTGAAGTATACAATCCCTGAAGTGTCCGCGAGGAAAATCCAAAGTTTTGCGTAGAATTGATGCAGGGTGTGCGTGTGTGTGTCGATGCGTACGTTGTGTGTGAAGAGATTTGGGAAAACATTTTTTTTCTATTTTAAAATTTTTATTGGGTCAGGAGGCACTGGGGATAGAACCACTGGAAATCATTCGGAACATTGGATATGTTCGGCAAGGTCAGCGGTGCCGTAAGTGTCGAATTAACGAGGGTTTACTGCACGGAAAGATTTGGCCCCTTACATATAAGGTTAATGTACAGCGTCGGTCTGAATGACGCGATGTGAAATTAATTATAACCGGCATTGTTGTTCGTGCGGACGAAACGGTGCCTCGGTGGCTAGGAGATGTTAACTACCTCGCCTGGTACGCAGGAGGTCACGGGTTCGATCCTGACACCTGCTGTATATTTGGAGTTTGCGTGTCTCTCTCTCATCAGTATAACGGTTGCTAGGAGATGTTAACTACCTCACCTGGTACGCAGGAAGTCGTGGGTTTGATCCTGACCCTGACACCTGCTGTATATTTGGAGTTTGCGTGTCTCTCTCATCAGTATAACGGTTGCTAGGAGATGTTAACTACCTCGCCTGGTATGCAGGAGGTTGTGGGTTCGATCCTGACCCCGACACCTGCTGTATATTTAGAGTTTGCGTGTCTCTCTCTCATCAGTATAACGGCTAGGTGATGTTAACTCCCTCGCCTGGTATACAGGAAGTCGTGGGTTCGATCCTGACACCTGTTGTATATTTGGAGTAAGCGGTGCCTCTCTCCCCGCGGTCGCGTGGATTTTTCTCCGAGGTTCCTGCGGGTTTCCCCCCCCCAAATTCAAGAATCGCGCGTTCGAGAGAATTTGGCCGCAAATAAATGTCCACGCGATAAAAAGCCACTTCCCGTTGGGCTACATCTGGTGGGCCAAGGTCGCTTGTGGGTAAAAAACAGAGCCACGTAGCTCCGATGGGGCCTTACCTGATGACGTAAAAAAAATAAAGTTTAGTTTACAGTTTACCGGAGCACAGACGGTACGCCACGCGCACCGTTAGAGACGGACACTGCCGCCAGCCAACAACCAACGGGTTCGAAACGAGCCCGGAGCGATCAGCGCCGCGCCGCGCCGCGAACGGCACTTGCGCCAACAGCCTGCGAAGGCTATGCAGGGGACCTTTGCCTGTTGTGTACGTGGCCACAGAGACCAGGGAAGGTGATGGCCGCCGGCGTTGTTGAACGCGAGCGGGAATCGAACTCGGGTCGTCGGGATCGTGACCGCGACGGTACCGCTCCCCCCCTCACAAAGACGCACGCACACACACCCGTACATGCACACACACACGTACACAGACAAAGATCCCCCGTGTAGCCTTAACAGACTGTTGGGGCAAGTGCTGTTAGCGAGCAGCACCTATGAATGCCGCTACGACACACGAGGGGGTGGGTGGCCAGCACCACGCCCGGCCGCCTTTGTCTCCCCAGTGGCTTTGTTTACAGGCTGGGTCGACCTAGGGGAGGCCCAGGACCGGTTCAGATAATCGTCACTGGTGGTGTTGGCCGTGAGCGGGAATCGAACCCGGGTCGCCGGGTTCGTAGCGCAGCGTAGCGCTAACCACTACACTACCGCTGCCCATACACACACACGCACGCACGCGTACACACACGCACACACGCACGCGTACACACACACGCACGCACGCGTACACACACGCACGCGTACACACGCAACCAGGGAATGAACACCAGAGGTCGCAACCGGGTACCCGATACCCGTACCCTACCCGATACTCGGCTACCCGTACCCGGCCGGGTACTGGTAGCCGTTTGCGACCCTGGTGCGGCCGGGTACGGGTAGGCCGTGAGTCACTGGTGAGTCGCCGTTTGTCACTCATTTCCCAACGTCTTGTCTCTTCTCACAATTCAAGTTCCTAGAATCAACCCACCCGCGCCTGCAACATGGCTTCATCCCAGAGGTCGCAATCAGGTACCCGATACCCGTACCCGGCCGGGTACGGGGGTAGGGTACGGGTACGGTAGGGTACGGGTACCCGTTTGCGACCCTGGTGCGGCCGGGTACGGGTAAGGAATCAAAACCCATTTGCGACCTCTGATGAACACCCAGACACTTCTCCACAGCCCACCCCCCTGCCCCCTTACCCCACCCACCCTTAACCCCTCCCCTTGCCCCCCACACCCCACCCCACCCCTCACCACCCCTCACTCCGCCATCCAGAGCTTGAAGGTGCGGTCGTAGGAGGAGGTGGCGATGAGGCTCCCGTCGGGTGACAGGTCAAGGCCCATGATGCGGCCCTCGTGGCCGGCGAGCGTGGTGAGCGGAGACCAGCCGGGGTGCGACCACACCTTGGCCGTGTTGTCGTACGCGGCCGTCACCAGGAAGTGGCCACCCGTGGCTGCAGAGGGAGGGGAGGGGTGGTGAGAGGGGTGGTGAGAGGGGTGGTGAGAGGGGTGGTGAGAGGGGTGGTGAGAGGGGTGGTGAGGGAGGTGGTGAGAGGGTGGTGAGAGGGGTGGTGAGGGAGGTGGTGAGAGAGGTGGTGAGAGGGGTGGTGAGAGGGGTGGTGAGAGGTGGTGAGAGGGGTGGTGAGGGACGGTGGTGAGAGGGGTGGTGAGGGAGGTGGTGAGAGGGGTGGTGAGGGAGGGTGGTGAGAGAGGTGGTGAGAGGGGTGGTGAGGGAGGGTGGTGAGAGGGGTGGTGAGGGAGGGTGGTGAGAGGGGGTGAGAGGGGTGGTGAGGGAGGGTGGTGAGAGAGGGTGGTGAGGGAGGGTGGTGAGAGAGGTGGTGAGAGGGGTGGTGAGAGGGGTGGTGAGGGGGGTGGTGAGAGGGGTGGTGAGGGGGGTGGTGAGAGGGGTGGTGAGAGGGGTGGTGAGAGGGGTGGTGAGGGGGGTGGTGAGAGGGGTGGTGAGAGGGGTGGTGAGGGAGGTGGTGAGAGGGGTGGTGAGAGAGGTGGTGAGGGGGGTGGTGAGGGGGGTGGTGAGAGGGGTGGTGAGAGGGGTGGTGAGAGGGGTGGTGAGAGGGGTGGTGAGAGGGGTGGTGAGAGAGGGGTGGTGAGGGAGGGGTGGTGAGAGAGGGGTGGTGAGAGGGGGTGGTGAGAGGGGGTGGTGAGAGGGGTGGTGAGAGGGGTGGTGAGAGAGGGGGTGGTGAGAGAGAGGTGGTGAGAGAGGGGTGGTGAGGGAGGGGTGGTGAGAGGGGTGGTGAGAGGGGGGTGGTGAGGGAGGGGTGGTGAGAGAGGGGTGGTGAGAGGGGGTGGTGAGAGGGGTGGTGAGAGGGGTGGTTAGAGAGGGGGTGGTGAGAGAGAGGTGGTGAGAGAAGGGTGGTGAGAGGGGGTGGTGAGGGAGGGGTGGTGAGAGAAGGGTGGTGAGAGGGGGTGGTGAGGGAGGGGTGGTGAGAGAGGGGTGGTGAGAGGGGTGGTGAGAGGGGTGGTGAGAGGGATGGTGAGGGAGGGGTGGTGAGAGGGGTGGTGAGGGAGGGGTGGTGAGAGGGGTGGTGAGGGAGGGGTGGTGAGAGAGGGGTGGTGAGAGGAGTGGTGAGAGGGGTGGTGAGAGGGGTGGTGAGAGGGGTGGTGAGGGAGGGGTGGTGAGAGGGGTGGTGAGAGATTTCGAGAGGGATGAGAGGTTGGGAGACAGTGAGAGGGCAAGGAAGGATGAGAGATGGTGGGAGGTGAGAGGCGGTGAGTTGAATCAGAGGGTGGCAAAGATGAGAAACGGATGAGTGATGGGAGGGTGGGAGACATAACATGTGCAGTGCCGCTCCCCGCAACACACACACATACATAAACACACACACATACAAGTACACACACACATACACAGGTACACACACACATACACACACACACACATACACACACATACACACACACATACATACACACACACACACATACACACACACACACATACACACACATATACACAGGTACAGACACACATACACACACACACATACACACACAAGTACACACACACATTCACACACACAAGTACACAGACACACACAAGTACACACATGCACACACCACAACCCTCACACACCTCTCCCACAACACACACATACATACACACATACATACCCACACATACACACACACAAGTACACACATGCACACACCACAACCCTCACACGCCTCTCCCACAACCCACAACACACACGTACACACACATCACAACCCTCACACACCTCTCCCACAACACACACACCACAACCCTGACACCCTCACACACCTCTCCCACAACACACACACCACAACCCTCACACACCTCTCCCACAACACACACACCACAACCCTGACACCCTCACACACCTCTCCCACAACACACACACACACACCACAACCCTCACACACCTCTCCCACAACACACACACACACACCACAACCCTCACACACCTCTCCCACAACACACACACACACACCACAACCCTCACACACCTCTCCCACAACACACACCACAACCCTGACACCCTCACACACCTCTCCCACAACACACACACACACACCACAACCCTCACACACCTCTCCCACAACACACACCACAACCCTGACACCCTCACACACCTCTCCCACAACACACACCACAACCATCACACGCCCCTACGTGTCTCTAGGAGTGTCTCTGTCAGTTTGTTTATGAAGTTTGTCGAGACGGCTTCGTCCCGATTGGGCAAAACCCGAGCCCACGTTTCAACCCCATCTCCATGCATCTCTACGAGCACGTATGTCTATGAGTCTCTATCAGAGGCTATGTGAGGTGACAGGGGTAGGGGTTGTAGTAGTGATAGGGGTAGTGATAAGGGTTGGATTGGTGATAAGGGTTAGAGTGGTGATAAGGGTTGGAGTGGTGATAGGGGTTTGGGTAGTGATAGGGGTAGTGAATGATAGGGGTAGTGGGAGTGATTGATAGGGGTTGGGGTGGTGATAGGGGTAGTGATAGGGGTAGTGATAGGGGTTGGGGTGGTGATAGGGGTAGTGATAGGGGTAGTGAGTGATAGTGATAGGGGTAGCAATGATAGGGGTAGTGATAGGAGTAGTGAGTGGTAGGGGTAGTGAGTGATAGGGGTAGTGATAAGGGTTGGAGTGGTGATAGGGGTTGGGGTGGTGATAAGAGTTTTGGGTGGTGATAGGGGTAGTGATGATATGGGTTTGGGTAGTGATAGGGGTAGTGAATTATAGGGGTAGTGGTAGGGGTAGTGAGTGATACAGCTAGTGATAGGGGTAGTGAGTGATAGGGGTAGTGATAGGGGTAGTGAGTGATAGGGGTAGTGGTAGTGAGTGATAGGGGTAGTGAGAGATAGGGGTAGTGGTAGTGAGTGATAGGGGTAGTGAGTGATAGTGATAGGGGTAGCAATGATAGGGGTAGTGAGTGGTAGGGGTAGTGAGTGATAGGGCTAGTGATAGGGGTAGTGAGTGATAGTGGTAGTGAGTGATAGGGGTAGTGAGTGATAGGGGTAGTGATAGGGGTAGTGAGTGATAGGGGTAGTGAGTGATAGGGGTAGTGAGTGATAGTGGTAGTGAGTGATAGGGGTAGTGAGTGATAGGGCTAGTGATAGGGGTAGTGAGTGATAGGGGTAGTGATAGGGGTAGTGAGTGATAGGGGTAGTGAGTGATAGGGGTAGTGAGTGATAGGGGTAGTGAGTGATAGGGGTAGTGAGTGATAGGGCTAGTGATAGGGGTAGTGAGTGATAGGGGTAGTGATAGGGGTAGTGAGTGATAGGGGTAGTGATAGGGGTAGTGAGTGATAGGGGTAGTGATAGGGGTAGTGAGTGATAGGGGTAGTGATAGGGGTAGTGAGTGATAGGGGTAGTGATAGGGGTAGTGAGTGATAGGGCTAGTGATAGGGGTAGTGAGTGATAGTGGTAGTGAGTGATAGGGGTAGTGAGTGATAGGGGTAGTGATAGGGGTAGTGAGTGATAGGGGTAGTGAGTGATAGGGGTAGTGAGAGATAGGGGTAGTGGTAGTGAGTGATAGGGGTAGTGAGTGATAGTGATAGGGGTAGTGATAGGGGTAGTGAGTGATAGGGGTAGTGAGTGATAGGGGTAGTGAGTGATAGGGGTAGTGATAGGGGTAGTGAGTGATAGGGGTAGTGAGTGATAGGGGTAGTGAGAGATAGGGGTAGTGGTAGTGAGTGATAGGGGTAGTGAGTGATAGTGATAGGGGTAGCAATGATAGGGGTAGTGAGTGGTAGGGGTAGTGAGTGATAGGGGTAGTGAGTGATAGGGCTAGTGATAGGGGTAGTGAGTGATAGGGGTAGTGAGTGATAGGGGTAGTGAGTGATAGGGGTAGTGAGTGGTAGGGGTAGTGAGTGGTAGGGGTAGTGAGTGATAGGAGTAGTGAGTGATAGGGGTAGTGAGTGATAGGGGTAGTGAGTGGTAGGGGTAGTGAGTGATAGGGGTAGTGAGTGATAGGGGTAGTGAGTGGTAGGGGTAGTGAGTGATAGGGGTAGTGAGTGATAGGGGTAGTGAGTGATAGGGGTAGTGAGTGGTAGGGGTAGTGAGTGGTAGGGGTAGTGAGTGATAGGGGTAGTGAGTGATAGGGGTAGTGAGTGATAGGGGTAGTGAGTGATAGGGGTAGTGAGTGATAGGGGTAGTGAGTGGTAGGGGTAGTGAGTGATAGGGGTAGTGAGTGATAGGGGTAGTGAGTGGTAGGGGTAGTGAGTGATAGGGGTAGTGAGTGATAGGGCTAGTGATAGGAGTAGTGAGTGATAGGAGTAGTGAGTGATAGGGGTAGTGAGTGATAGGGGTAGTGAGTGGTAGGGGTAGTGAGTGATAGGGGTAGTGAGTGGTAGGGGTAGTGAGTGATAGGGGTAGTGAGTGATAGGAGTAGTGAGTGATAGGGGTAGTGAGTGATAGGGCTAGTGATAGGGGTAGTGAGTGATAGGGGTAGTGAGTGATAGGGGTAGTGAGTGATAGGAGTAGTGAGTGATAGGAGTAGTGAGTGATAGGGGTAGTGAGTGATAGGGCTAGTGATAGGGGTAGTGAGTGATAGGAGTAGTGAGTGATAGGGCTAGTGATAGGGGTAGTGAGTGATAGGGGTAGTGAGTGATAGGGGTAGTGAGTGATAGGGGTAGTGAGTGATAGGAGTAGTGAGTGATAGGGGTAGTGAGTGATAGGGCTAGTGATAGGGGTAGTGAGTGATAGGGGTAGTGAGTGATAGGGGTAGTGAGTGATAGGGGTAGTGAGTGATAGGGCTAGTGAAGTGATAGGGGTAGTGAGTGATAGGGCTAGTGATAGGGGTAGTGAGTGATAGGGGTAGTGAGTGGTAGGGGTAGTGAGTGATAGGGGTAGTGAGTGATAGGGGTAGTGAGTGATAGGGGTAGTGAGTGATAGGGGTAGTGAGTGATAGGGGTAGTGAGTGATAGGGGTAGTGAGTGATAGGGGTAGTGAGTGATAGGGGTAGTGAGTGATAGGGGTAGTGAGTGGTAGGGGTAGTGAGTGATAGGGGTAGTGAGTGATAGGGCTAGTGATAGGGGTAGTGAGTGATAGGGGTAGTGAGTGATAGGGGTAGTGAGTGATAGGGGTAGTGAGTGATAGGGCTAGTGAGTGATAGGGGTAGTGAGTGATAGGGCTAGTGATAGGGGTAGTGAGTGATAGGGGTAGTGAGTGATAGGGGTAGTGAGTGATAGGGGTAGTGAGTGATAGGGCTAGTGAGTGATAGGGGTAGTGAGTGATAGGGCTAGTGATAGGGGTAGTGAGTGATAGGGGTAGTGAGTGATAGGGGTAGTGAGTGATAGGGGTAGTGAGTGATAGGAGTAGTGAGTGATAGGGCTAGTGATAGGGGTAGTGAGTGATAGGGGTAGTGAGTGATAGGGGTAGTGAGTGATAGGGGTAGTGAGTGATAGGGCTAGTGATAGGGGTAGTGAGTGGTAGGGGTAGTGAGTGATAGGGGTAGTGAGTGATAGGGGTAGTGAGTGATAGGAGTAGTGAGTGATAGGGCTAGTGAGTGATAGGGCTAGTGATAGGGGTAGTGAGTGATAGGAGTAGTGAGTGATAGGGGTAGTGAGTGATAGGAGTAGTGAGTGATAGGGGTAGTGAGTGATAGGGGTAGTGAGTGATAGGGGTAGTGAGTGGTAGGGGTAGTGAGTGATAGGGGTAGTGAGTGATAGGAGTAGTGAGTGATAGAGTAGTGAGTGATAGGGCTAGTGAGTGATAGGGGTAGTGAGTGATAGGGTAGTGGTAGGGTAGTGAGTGTAGGAGTAGTGAGTGATAGGGGTAGTGAGTGATAGGAGTAGTGAGTGATAGGGGTAGTGAGTGATAGGGCTAGTGATAGGGTAGTGAGTGGTAGGGGTAGTGAGTGATAGGGGTAGTGAGTGATAGGGGTAGTGAGTGATAGGAGTAGTGAGTGATAGGGCTAGTGAGTGATAGGGCTAGTGATAGGGGTAGTGAGTGATAGGAGTAGTGAGTGATAGGGGTAGTGAGTGATAGGGGTAGTGAGTGATAGGAGTAGTGAGTGATAGGGGTAGTGAGTGATAGGAGTAGTGAGTGATAGGGGTAGTGAGTGATAGGAGTAGTGAGTGATAGGGGTAGTGAGTGATAGGGGTAGTGAGTGATAGGGGTAGTGAGTGGTAGGGGTAGTGAGTGATAGGGGTAGTGAGTGATAGGAGTAGTGAGTGATAGGGGTAGTGATAGGGTAGTGAGTGATAGGGGTAGTGAGTGATAGGAGTAGTGAGTGATAGGGGTAGTGATAGGGGTAGTGAGTGGTAGTGAGTGATAGGGGTAGTGAGTGATAGGGGTAGTGATAGGGGTAGTGAGTGGTAGTGAGTGGTAGGGGTAGTGAGTGATAGGGGTAGTGAGTGATAGGGGTAGTGAGTGATAGGGGTAGTGAGTGATAGGGGTAGTGAGTGGTAGGGGTAGTGAGTGATAGGGGTAGTGAGTGGTAGGGGTAGTGAGTGGTAGTGGTAGTGAGTGGTAGGGGTAGTGAGTGGTAGGGGTAGTGAGTGATAGGGGTAGTGAGTGATAGGGGTAGTGAGTGATAGGGGTAGTGAGTGATAGGGGTAGTGAGTGGTAGGGGTAGTGAGTGATAGGGGTAGTGAGTGGTAGGGGTAGTGAGTGATACGGGGTAGTGAGTGGTAGGGGTAGTGAGTGATAGGGGTAGTGAGTGGTAGGGGTAGTGAGTGGTAGGGGTAGTGAGTGATAGGGGTAGTGAGTGATAGTGGTAGTGAGTGATAGGGGTAGTGAGTGATAGTGGTAGTGAGTGATAGGAGTAGTGAGTGATAGGGCTAGTGGTAGGGGTAGTGAGTGGTAGGGGTAGTGAGTGATAGTGCTAGTGATAGTGGTAGTGAGTGATATGGGAAGTGATAGGAGTAGGGTAGGCCTGGTCGTAGCTGAAGGGCCGCAGCAGGGAGGGAGGGGGTAGCAGTAGCGGTGTGATGATGATGATGATGCTCGGCTCAGGAGACACAGAGAGAGGAGCGCCAGAGGTCGCAAACGGGTTTTGATTCCTTACCCGTACCCGGCCACACCAGGGTCGCAAACGGGTACCCGTACCCGGCCGTACCCGGTCGGATACGGGTAGGGTACGGGTATCGGGTACCCGATTGCGACCTCTGGGATGAAGCCATGTTGCAGGCGCGGGTGGGTTGATTCTAGGAACTTGAATTGTGAGAAGAGACAAGACGTTGGGAAATGAGTGACAACCGGTGACTTACCAGTGACTCACGGCCTACCCGGCTACCCGTACCCGGCCGCACCAGGGTCGCAAACGGGTACCCGTACCCGGGTAGGGTACGGGTATCGGGTAGCCGGGTATTGGGTAGGGTACGGGTATCGGGTACCCGGTTGCGACCTCTGAGGAAGGGTAGACTGGGAGGGTAGAAGACCCGATGATGGGGGGGGAGGGGGGGTGGAAACAAGTTGAGCCGACTGCTTTCTCACACGACGACGAGGCATGTTTAAGCGAGGTGCGTGCGACGGAGCAAAGACAAAGATCCCCCGTGTAGCCTTCAACAGACTTGTTGGGGCAAGTGCTGTTAGCGAGCACCTATGAAGGCCGGCACGGCGCGTGAGCGGGTGGGTGGGGGGGCCAGCACCACTGTGCCCGGCCGCAATGGGGGAGGCTCGTTTTCATGCCGAGTCGACCTAGGGGACGCCCAGGACCGATTTAGACCATCGTCACTGGTTTCGGCGGCCGTGACTGTGAATCGGACTCGGGTCGTCGGGTTCGTAACGCGCCGTGTTAAACCGCTAGACGACCACTCCCCACACACGCGCACGTACGTACGTACGTAAACCATTCAACTAAGGATGCTGGATTGAAACAATGGCTTAGGCACTGGAATGGCCCATTGTGCCCTGGGAATCTTGGCAACTTTGAGATCTGTAGCGGAGGATGGGGCCGGATAATTCCGGTGGGTTCATGACGGCCGCGTCAGACACCCCGAGCAGGCATCGATGCCAAGACCCTGGGTTTCAAGGTTTCGGCCCCAACCACGGAGATTACACTGGGGGTCCATAGACTCACACAGAGACCCATAGACACACACAGAGACCAACAGACTCATTACACAGAGACCCATAGACTCACACAGAGACCCAAAGACTCACTCAGAGACCCATAGATTCACACAGAGACCCATAGACTCACACAGAGGCTCATAGACTCACACAGAGGCCCATAGACTCACACAGAGATCCACAGACTCACACAGAGACCCATAGACACACACAGAGACCCACAGACTCACACAGAGACCCACAGACTCACACATGGAACCGTAGACTCAGAGACCTATAGACTCACACAGAGACCCATAGACTCACACAGAGACCCTTAGACTCACACAGAGACCCATAGACACACACAGAGACCCATAAACTCACACAGAGACCCACAGACTCACACATGGAACCGTAGACTCAGAGACCTATAGACTCACACAGAGACCCATAGACTCACACAGAGACCCATACTCACACAGAGACCCATAGACTCACACAGAGACCCACAGACTCACACAGAGACCCACAGACTCACACATGGAACCGTAGACTCAGAGACCTATAGACTCACACAGAGACCCATAGACTCACACAGAGACCCTTAGACTCACACAGAGACCCATAGACACACACAGAGACCCATAAACTCACACAGAGACCCACAGACTCACACATGGAACCGTAGACTCAGAGACCTATAGACTCACACAGAGACCCATAGACTCACACAGAGACCCATAGACTCACACAGAGACCCATAGACTCACACAGAGACCCACAGACTCGCACACAGACCCATAGACTCACACACAGACCCACAGACTCACACAGAGACCCATAGACTCACACAGAGACCCATAGACTCACACACAGACCCATAGACTCACACAGAGACCCATCGACTCACACAGAGACCCATAGACTCACAGAGACCCATAGACTCACACAGAGACCCATAGACTCACACAGAGACCCATAGACTCACAGAGACCCATAGACTCACACACAGACCCATAGACTCACAGAGACACCCACAGACTCATTACACAGAGACCCATAGACAAACACACAGACCCATAGACTCACAGAGACACCCATAGACTCACACAGAGACCCATAAACTCGCAAAGAGACTGAGTTGAGCTTAAACCGACGTGCGTATGTGTGGGTGTGTACGTGCATGTACATTCCACATGGAGATTGGAGGTGCAGCGGTTAGCGCGCTGCGCCATGAAACCGACGACCCGAGTTCAATTACCGCTCACGGCCAACAACCAGTGAAGATTATCTGAACCGGTTCTGGGCCTCCTCTAGGTTGACTCAGCCTCAAAATGAGTCCCTGGGGAGACAAAGGCGGGCGAGGCGTGGTGCTGGCCACCCACCCCCTCGTGTGCCGTGCCGGCCTAAATAGGTGCCCGCTCACAGCACTTTCCCCAAAAGTCTGTTGAGGCTACACGGGGGATCTTTGCACGTTCCACACTCTTTGACA
>NW_027620595.1:0-6000 GCF_964198595.1 Lampetra fluviatilis | reverse complement strand
CAACTCGGCAAGAGTTCGCTCGGCGTTGCCGGTGATGCCGGTGATGCTGCCGGTGATGCTGCCGGTGATGCCGGTGATGCCGGTGATGCTGCCGGTGACGCCGCCGTTGCCGGTGACGACAGCCGGCGGCGTTGGCGGCAGGGCAAAGTCGAGGCGGGCTGCGGTGACGCCGGCTGCGGTGACGCCGGAACCGTCGGTCGTCGGCACGGTGACCTGGCGAGGAACCGTCGGTCGTCGGCACGGTGACCTGGCGAGTCCGTGAGCCATACCTGGGGGAGAGGAGAGGGGACCCGGTGAGTCGGGTACTCAGGTAGCACAGGTGTGTGTCTGTGTGGTGTGTGTGGTGTGTGTGTGTGGTGTGTGTCTGTGTCTGTGTGTGTGGTGTGTGTGGTGTGTGTGATGTGTGTGGTGTGTGTGGTGTGTGTGGTGTGTGTGGTGTGTGTGGTGTGTGGTGTGTGGTGGTGTGTGTGGTGTGTGTGTGGTGTGTGTGGTGTGTGTGTGGTGTGTGTGTGTGGTGTGTGTCTGTGTCTGTGTGTGTGGTGTGTGTGGTGTGTGTGGTGTGTGTGTGGTGTGTGTGGTGTGTGGTGTGTGTGGTGTATGGTGTGTGTCTGTGTCTGTGTGTGTGGTGTGTGTGGTGTGTGTGATGTGTGTGTGGTGTGTGTGGTGTGTGTGTGTGGTGTGTGTGGTGTATGGTGTGTGTGTGGTATGTGTGGTGTATGGTGTGTGTCTGTGTGTGTGTGTTGGTGTGTTGGTGTGTGTGGTGTGTGTGGTGTGTGTGGTGTGTGTGTGGTGTGTGTGGTGTGTGTGTGGTGTGTGTGGTGTGTGTGTTGGTGTGTGGTGTGTGTGTGGTGTGTGTGTGTGGTGTGTGGTGTGTGTGTGGTGTGTGTGGTGTGTGTGGTGTGTGTGTTGGTGTGTGTTGGTGTGTGGTATGTGTGTGGTGTGTGTGGTGTGTGTGGTGTGTGTGTGGTGTGTGTGTGGTGTGTGTGTGGTGTGTGTGGTTACCCTGTGTCCGTGTGTCTGTGTGTGTCTGTGTGTGTGGTGTGTTGGTGTGTGTGGTGTGTGTCGTGTTGGTGTGTGTGGTGTGTGTCGTGTGTGTCTGTGTGTGTGTGTGTTGGTGTGTGTGGTGTGTGTGTCTGCGTGTGGTGTGTGTGGGGTGTGTGGTGTGTCTGCGTGTGGTGTGTGTGTGGTGTGGTGTGTCGGTGTGTGTGGTGTGTGTGTCTGCGTGTGGTGTGTGTGGGGTGTGTGGTGTGTCTGCGTGTGGTGTGTGTGTGGTGTGGTGTGTCGGTGTGTGTGGTGTATGTGTGGTGTGTGTGGTGTGTCTCTGTGTGTGTGTGGTGTGGTGTGTGTGTGTGTGTGGTGTGTGGTGTGTGTGTGTGTGGTGTGTGTGTGTGTGTGGTGTGGTGAGTGTGTGGTGTGTCTGTGTGTGTGTGTGGTGTGGTGTGTGTGTGGTGTGTGTGTGGTGTGTGGTGTGTGTGTGTGTGGTGTGTGTGTGGTGTGTGTGGTGTGTGTGTGTGCGTGTGGTGTGTGTGTGCGTGTGGTGTGTGTGTGGTGTGTGTGTGGTGTATGTGTGGTGTGGTGAGTGTGTGGTGTGTCTGTGTGTGTGTGTGGTGTGGTGTGTGTGTGTGTGTGTGTGGTGTGTGTGTGGTGTGTGTGTGTGTGGTGTGGTGTATGTGTGGTGTGTGTGTGTGTGTGGTGTGTGTGTGGTGTGTGTGTGTGTGGTGTGGTGTATGTGTGGTGTGGTGAGTGTGTGGTGTGTCTGTGTGTGTGTGTGTGGTGTGTCTGTGGTGTGTGTGTGTGGTGTGGTGTATGTGTGGTGTGTGTGTGTGTGGTGTGTGTGTGGTGTGTGTGTGTGTGGTGTGGTGTATGTGTGGTATGGTGAGTGTGTGGTGTGTCTGTGTGTGTGTGTGTGTGGTGTGTGTGTGGTGTGTGTGTGTGGTGTGGTGTATGTGTGGTGTGGTGAGTGTGTGGTGTGTGTGTGGTGTGTGTGTGTGGTGTGGTGTATGTGTGGTGTGGTGAGTGTGTGGTGTGTCTGTGTGTGTGTGTGTCTGCGTGTCTGTGTGTGTGGTGTGTGTGTAGGTGTGTGTGTGCGTGTCTGTGTGTATGTGGTGTGTGTGTGCGTGTCTGTGTGTGTATGTGGTGTGTGTGTGTGGTGTGTGTGTGTGTGTGTGGTGTGTGTGTGTGGTGTGTGTGTGCGTGTCTGTGTGTGTATGTGGTGTGTGTGTGTGGTGTGTGTGTAGGTGTGTGTGTGTGCGTGTCTGTGTGTGTATATGGTGTGTGTGTGTGGTGTGTGTGTGTGTGTGTATATGGTGTGTGGTGTGTGTGTGTGTGTGTATATGGTGTGTGGTGTGTGTGTGTGTGTATATGGTGTGTGGTGTGTGTGTGTGGTGTGTGTGTGCGTGTCTGTGTATGTGGTGTGTGTGTGTGGTGTGTGTGTGTGGTGTGTGTGTGCGTGTCTGTGTATGTGGTGTGTGTGTGTGGTGTGTGTGTGTGGTGTGTGTGTGCGTGTCTGTGTATGTGGTGTGTGTGTGTATGTGGTGTGTGTGTGTGCGTGTCTGTGTGTGTATGTGGTGTGTGTGTGTGGTGTGTGTGTAGGTGTGTGTGTGTGTGTCTGTGTGTGTATGTGGTGTGTGTGTGTATGTGGTGTGTGTGTGTGTGGTGTGTGTGTGCGTGTCTGTGTGTGTATGTGGTGTGTGTGTGTGTGTCTGTGTGTGTATGTGGTGTGTGTGTGTGGTGTGTGTGTGTGGTGTGTGTGTGTGTGTGTGTCTGTGTGTGTAGGTGTGTGTGTGTGTGTCTGTGTGTGTGTGTGGTGTGTGTGTCTGTGGTGTGTGTGTGTGTGTCTGTGTGTGTATGTGGTGTGTGTGTGTGGTGTGTGTGTGTGGTGTGTGTGTGTGTGTCTGTGTGTGTGGTGTGTGTGTGTGTGTCTGTGTGTGTATGTGGTGTGTGTGTGTGTGTCTGTGTGTGTATGTGGTGTGTGTGTGTGTGTCTGTGTGTGTATGTGGTGTGTGTGTGTGGTGTGTGTGTGTGGTGTGTGTGTGTGTCTGTGTGTGTAGGTGTGTGTGTGTGTGTCTGTGTGTGTATGTGGTGTGTGTGTGTGTCTGCGTGTGTATGGTGTGTGTGTGTGTGTCTGTGTGTGTAGGTGTGTGTGTGTGTGTGTCTGTGTGTGTGTGTGGTGTGTGTGTGTCTGTGTGTGTGTCTGTGTGTGTATGTGGTGTGTGTGTGGTGTGTGTGTGTGGTGTGTGTGTGTGTCTGTGTGTGTAGGTGTGTGTGTGTGTGTCTGTGTGTGTATGTGGTGTGTGTGTGTGTCTGCGTGTCTGGTGTGTGTGTGTATAGGTGTGTGTGGTTACCCTGTGTGTGTGGTTACCCTGTGTGTGTGTGGTTACCCTGTATGTGTGTGGTTACCCTGTGTATGTGTGGTGTGCGTGGTTACCCTGTGTGTGTGGTGTGGTTACCCTGCGTGTGGTGTGCGTGGTTACCCTGTGTGTGCGTGGTTACCCTGTGCGTGTGTGGTTACCCTGTGTGTGTGGTTACCCTGCGTGGTGTGTGCGTGGTTACCCTGTGTGTGCGTGGTTACCCTGTGTGGTGTGTGTGTGGTTACCCTGCGTGGTGTGTGTGTGGTTACCCTGCGTGGTGTGTGTGTGGTTACCCTGTGTGGTGTGTGCGTGGTTACCCTGCGTGGTGTGTGTGTGGTTACCCTGCGTGGTGTGTGTGTGGTTACCCTGCGTGGTGTGTGTGTGGTTACCCTGCGTGGTGTGTGTGTGGTTACCCTGCGTGGTGTGTGTGTGGTTACCCTGCGTGGTGTGTGTGGTTACCCTGCGTGGTGTGTGTGTGGTTACCCTGTGTGGTGTGTGCGTGGTTACCCTGCGTGGTGTGTGTGTGGTTACCCTGCGTGGTGTGTGCGTGGTTACCCTGTGTGTGGTGTGTGTGGTTACCCTGTGTGTGTGTGTGTGGTTACTCTGCGTGGTGTGTGTGTGGTTACCCTGTGTGTGTGTGCGTGGTTACCCTGCGTGGTGTGTGTGTGGTTACCCTGCGTGGTGTGTGTGGTTACCCTGTGTGTGTGTGTGGTTACCCTGTGTGGTGTGTGTGTGGTTACCCTGTGTGGTGTGTGTGGTTACCCTGCGTGGTGTGTGTGTGGTTACCCTGTGTGGTGTGTGTGTGGTTACCCTGCGTGGTGTGTGTGTGGTTACCCTGCGTGGTGTGTGTGTGGTTACCCTGCGTGGTGTGTGTGTGGTTACCCTGCGTGGTGTGTGTGTGGTTACCCTGTGTGGTGTGTGTGTGGTTACCCTGTGTGTGTGTGTGTGTGTGGTTACCCTGCGTGGTGTGTGTGGTTACCCTGTGTGGTGTGTGCGTGGTTACCCTGTGTGGTGTGTGTGTGGTTACCCTGTGTGGTGTGTGTGTGGTTACCCTGTGTGGTGTGTGTGTGGTTACCCTGTGTGGTGTGTGTGTGGTTACCCTGCGTGGTGTGTGTGGTTACCCTGTGTGGTGTGTGTGGTTACCCTGTGTGGTGTGTGCGTGGTTACCCTGCGTGGTGTGTGTGTGGTTACCCTGCGTGGTGTGTGTGTGGTTACCCTGTGTGGTGTGTGTGTGGTTACCCTGCGTGGTGTGTGTGTGGTTACCCTGTGTGGTGTGTGTGTGGTTACCCTGCGTGGTGTGTGTGTGGTTACCCTGCGTGGTGTGTGTGGTTACCCTGCGTGGTGTGTGTGTGGTTACCATGTGTGGTGTGTGCGTGGTTACCCTGTGTGTGTGTGTGTGGTTACCCTGCGTGGTGTGTGCGTGGTTACCCTGCGTGGTGTGTGTGGTTACCCTGCGTGGTGTGTGTGTGGTTACCCTGCGTGGTGTGTGCGTGGTTACCCTGTGTGTGTGTGTGTGGTTACCCTGTGTGGTGTGTGTGTGGTTACCCTGCGTGGTGTGTGCGTGGTTACCCTGCGTGGTGTGTGTGGTTACCCTGCGTGGTGTGTGTGTGGTTACCCTGCGTGGTGTGTGCGTGGTTACCCTGTGTGTGTGTGTGTGGTTACCCTGCATGGTGTGTGCGTGGTTACCCTGCGTGGTGTGTGCGTGGTTACCCTGCGTGGTGTGTGTGTGGTTACCCTGCGTGGTGTGTGTGGTTACCCTGCGTGGTGTGTGTGTGGTTACCCTGCGTGGTGTGTGTAGTTACCCTGTGTGGTGTGTGTGTGGTTACCCTGCGTGGTGTGTGTGGTTACCCTGCGTGGTGTGTGTGTGGTTACCCTGCGTGGTGTGTGTAGTTACCCTGCGTGGTGTGTGTGTGGTTACCCTGCGTGGTGTGCGTGGTTACCCTGCGTGGTGTGTGTGTGGTTACCCTGCGTGGTGTGTGTGGTTACCCTGCGTGGTGTGTGTGTGGTTACCCTGCGTGGTGTGTGTGGTTACCCTGCGTGGTGTGTGTGTGGTTACCCTGCGTGGTGTGTGTGGTTAGCCTGTGTGGTGTGTGTGGTTACCCTGTGTGGTGTGTGTGTGGTTACCCTGCGTGGTGTGTGTGTGGTTACCCTGTGTGGTGTGTGTGGTTACCCTGCGTGGTGTGTGTGGTTACCCTGTGTGGTGTGTGTGGTTACCCTGCGTGGTGTGTGTGTGGTTACCCTGTGTGGTGTGTGTGTGGTTACCCTGCGTGGTGTGTGTGTGGTTACCCTGCGTGGTGTGTGTGTGGTTACCCTGTGTGGTGTGTGTGGTTACCCTGCGTGGTGTGTGTGGTTACCCTGTGTGGTGTGTGTGGTTACCCTGCGTGGTGTGTGTGTGGTTACCCTGTGTGGTGTGTGTGGTTACCCTGTGTGGTGTGTGTGTGGTTACCCTGTGTGGTGTGTGTGGTGTGTGTGTGGTGTGTGTGGTGTGTGTGTGGTGTGTGTGGTGTGTGTGGTTACCCTGTGTGGTGTGTGTGTGGTTACCCTGTGTGTGTGTGTGTGGTTACCCTGTGTGTGTGTGTAGTTACCCTGTGTGGTGTGTGTGTGGCTACCCTGTGTGGTGTGCGTGGTTACCCTGCGTGGTGTGTGTGTG
>NW_027620594.1:0-7500 GCF_964198595.1 Lampetra fluviatilis | reverse complement strand
TGTGTGTGAGTGTGTGAGTGTGTGTGTGAGTGTGTGAATGTGAGAGTGTGTGAGTGAGTGTGTGTGTGAGTGTGTGAATGTGTGTGTGAGAGTGTGTGTGTGTGAGTGAGTGTGAGAGTGTGAGAGTGTGTGAGTGAGTGTGTGTGAGAGTGTGAGAGTGAGTGTGTGAGTGAGTGTGAGAGTGTGAGAGTGTGTGAGTGAGTGTGTGTGTGAGTGTGTGAGTGAGTGTGTGAGTGTGTGAGTGTGTGAGTGTGTGTGAGTGTGTGAGTGTGTGAGTGTGTGAGTGAGTGTGTGTGTGAGTGTGAGAGTGAGTGTGTGTGAGTGTGTGTGAGAGTGAGTGTGTGAGTGTTTGTGAGAGTGTGTGTGAGTGTGTGTGTGAGTGTGTGTGAGTGTGAGAGTGTGTGAGTGTGTGTGAGTGTGAGTGAGTGTATGAGTGTGTGAGTGAGTGTGTGTGTGAGTGTGTGGGAGTGTGTGTGAGTGTGAGTGAGTGTGTGTGAGTGTGTGAGTTAGTGTGAGAGTGTGAGTGAGTGTGTGTTAGTGTGTGTGTGGGAGTGTGTGAGTGAGTGTGTGTGAGTGTGTGAGTGTGTGTGTGAGTGTGTGAATGTGTGAATGTGTGAGTGCGTGAGTGTGAGTGTGTGTGAGTGTGTGAGTGTGAGAGTGTGTGAGTGTGTGTGAGTGTGTGTGGGAGTGAGTGTATGAGTGTGTTAGTGAGTGTGTGTGTGAGTGTGTGAGTGAGTGTGTGTGAGAGTGAGTGTGTGAGTGTGTGTGAGAGTGTGTGTGAGTGTGTGTGTGAGTGTGTGTGAGTGTGAGAGTGTGTGAGTGTGTGTGAGTGCGAGTGAGTGTATGAGTGTGTGAGTGAGTGTGTGAGTGAGTGTGTGTGAGTGTGTGGGAGTGTGTGTGAGTGTGAGTGAGTGTGTGTGAGTGTGTGAGTGAGTGTGAGAGTGTGAGTGAGTGTGTGTTAGTGTGTGTGTGGGAGTGTGTGAGTGTGAGAGTGTGTGAGTGTGTGTGAGTGTGTGTGGGAGTGAGTGTGTGTGAGTGAGTGTGAGTGAGTGTGTGTGAGTGTGTGGGAGTGTGTGAGTGAGTGTGTGTGTGTGAGTGTGTGTGTGAGTGTGTGAATGTGTGAGTGTGTGAGTGAGTGTGAGTGAGTGTGTGTGAGTGTGTGAGTGTGAGAGTGTGTGAGTGAGTGTGTGTGTGAGTGAGTGTGTGTGAGTGGGTGGGAGTGTGTGTGAGTGTGAGTGAGTGTGTGTGAGTGTGTGTGAATGTGTGAGTGTGTGTGTGAGTGTGTGAGTGTGAGTGTGTGTGGGAGTGAGTGTAGGAGTGTGTTAGTGAGTGTGTGTGTGAGTGAGTGTGTGAGTGAGTGTGTGTGTGGGAGTGTGTGAGTGAGTGTGTGTGTGTGTGTGTGAGTGTGTGAATGTGTGAGTGTGTGAGTGAGTGTGAGTGAGTGTGTGTGAGTGTGTGTGTGAGTGAGTGTGTGTGTGAGTGTGTGTGTGAGTGAGTGTGTGTGAGTGTGTGGGAGTGTGTGTGAGTGTGAGTGAGTGTGTGTGAGTGTGTGAGTGAGTGTGAGAGTGTGAGTGAGTGTGTGTTAGTGTGTGTGTGGGAGTGTGTGAGTGAGTGTGTGTGAGTGTGTGAGTGAGTGTGTGTGAATGTGTGAGTGTGTGAGTGTGTGAGTGTGAGAGTGTGTGAGTGTGTGTGAGTGTGTGTGGGAGTGAGTGTGTGAGTGAGTGTGTGTGAGTGAGTGTGAGTGAGTGTGTGTGTGAGTGAGTGTGTGAGTGAGTGTGTGAGTGAGTGTGTGAGTGAGTGTGTGTGAGTGAGTGTGAGTGAGTGTGTGTGAGTGTGTGTGTGTGAGTGAGTGTGAGAGTGTGAGTGAGTGTGTGTGTGGGAGTGTGTGAGTGAGTGTGTGTGTGTGTGTGAGTGTGTGAATGTGTGAGTGTGTGAGTGAGTGTGATTGAGTGTGTGTGAGTGTGTGAGTGTGAGAGTGTGTGAGTGTGTGAGTGTGTGTGAGTGTGTGTGGGAGTTAGTGTATGAGTGTGTTAGTGAGTGTGTGTGTTAGTGAGTGTGTGTGTGAGTGAGTGTGAGAGTGTGAGTGAGTGTGTGTTAGTGTGTGTGTGGGAGTGTGTGAGTGTGTGTGTGTGAGTGTGTGTGTGAGTGTGTGAATGTGTGAGTGTGTGAGTGAGTGTGATTGAGTGTGTGTGAGTGTGTGAGTGTGAGAGTGTGTGAGTGTGTGAGTGTGTGTGAGTGTGTGTGGGAGTGAGTGTATGAGTGTGTTAGTGAGTGTGTGTGTGAGTGTGTGAGTGAGTGTGTGTGAGTGAGTGTGAGTGAGTGTGTGTGAGTGTGTGTGTGTGAGTGAGTGTGAGAGTGTGAGTGAGTGTGTGTGTGGGAGTGTGTGAGTGAGTGTGTGTGTGTGAGTGTGTGTGTGAGTGTGTGAATGTGTGAGTGTGTGAGTGAGTGTGAGTGAGTGTGTGTGAGTGTGTGTGTGAGTGAGTAAGTGTGTGAGTGTGTGTGTGAGTGTGTGTGTGAGTGTGAATGTGTGTGAGTGAGTGTGTGAGAGTGAGTGTGTGTGTGTGAGTGTGTGTGTGAGTGTGTGGGTGAGTGTGAGTGTGTCAGTGAGTGTGTGAGTGTGTGTGAGTGTGTGTGAGTGAGTGTGAATGAGTGTGTGTGAGTGTGTGTGTGTGAGTGTGTGTGTGAGTGTGTGTGTGGGAGTGTGTGGGAGAGTGTGTGTGTGTGAGTTTGTGAGTGTGTGTGAGTGTGTGAGTGAGTGTGAGAGTGTGAGTGAGTGTGTGTTAGTGTGTGTGTGGGAGTGTGTGAGTGAGTGTGTGAGTGTGTGTGTGTGAGTGTGTGTGTGAGTGTGTGAATGTGTGAGTGTGTGAGTGCGTGAGTGTGAGTGTGTGTGAGTGTGTGAGTGTGAGAGTGTGTGATTGTGTGTGAGAGTGTGAGTTTGTGTGGGAGTGAGTGTATGAGTGTGTTAGTGAGTGTGTGTGTGTGAGTGTGTGTGTGAGTGTGTGAATGTGTGAGTGTGTGAGTGAGTGTGAGTGAGAGTGTGTGAGTGAGTGTGTGTGTGAGTGTGTGAGTGTGTGTGAGTGTGTGTGAGTGAGTGTGAGTGAGTGTGTGTGAATGTGTGTGTGAGTGAGTGAGTGTGTGTGAATGTGTGTGTGAGTGTGTCAGTGAGTGTGTGAGTGTGTGTGAGTGTGTGTGAGTGAGTGTGAGTGAGTGTGTGTGAGTGTGTGTGAGTGTGTGTGTGGGAGTGTGTGTGAGAGTGTGTGTGTGTGAGTTTGTGAGTGTGTGTGAGTGTGTGAGTGAGTGAGTGAGTGTGTGTGAGTGTGTGAGTGAGTGAGTGTTTGTGAGTGTGTGAGTGAGTGAGTGTGAGTGAGTATGTGAGTGGGTGTGTGTGAGTGTGTGAGTGGGTGTGAGTGAGTGTGTGTGAGTGTGTGAGTGTGTGTGTGTGAGTGTGTGAGAGTGAGTGTGTGTGAGTGTGTGAGTGAGTGTGAGTGAGTGAGTGTGTGAGTGTGTGTGTGAGTGAGTGTGAGTGTGTGTGTGTGAGTGTGTGAGTGAGTGTGTGAGTGTGAGTGAGTGTGTGTGAGTGTGTGTGAGTGTGTGTGAGTGAGTGTGTGAGTGTGAGTGAGTGTGAGTGAGTGTGTGTGTGTGAGTGTGTATGTGAGTGTGTGGGTGAGTGTGTGTGTGAGTGAGTGTGAATGAGTGTGTGTGTGAGTGTGTGAGTGTGTGAGAGTGAGTGTGAGTGAGTGTGTGAGTGAGTGAGTGTGTGTGAGTGTGTGTGTGAGTGTGTGAGTGTGTGTGAGTGTGTGAGTGTGTGTGTGTAGCCTTCAATAGCTGTACCGGGGGAATTTCCATTTGGTACAGATATAATGGGAGGCTGATCGACGCCCGGGTGCGGTCAAGGGATGGCTCCCTATTGGTCAACCACGTTATGTATGCCGATGATTTGGTAATAGCTGCTCATTCAGAAGAGGAGTTGGAGACGCTGCTGCTGAGACTGGAGCGTGCCACTAAGAGGTGGGGCCTTACCATCAGCCCCACCAAAACGAAGCACCTGCCTGGGTATTTTGTACCATCGGACACTCCACCCCCACAACTCCCAATCGGTGATGGGGCAGTTGTGGAGAGAGTGGAGAGTTTCCCATACCTGGGCAGTGTGCTTATGACCGGCTCCGGTTTAACAGCAGAGGTCTCACTCCGAATCAGTCGAGCGGCAATATCTTTTCATCGGTTGCGTAACGCTGTGTGGAAGCTACCTGGTCTGTCGCTCCGCACGAAGCTTCAGGTCTTCTCGGCCACGGTCATTCCCTCCCTTCTCTACGCTTGCGAAACGTGGACCCCCCTAATGGAGCATCTTCGCCGGTTAGAAACATTTAGGCTGCCTACGATCCATCCTTGGTTTAACCAGGCTGGCTTGTGTGAGTAGCTCACAAGTCCTTGAAAGATCTGGGCAAAGTCCCATCGGTGAGCTTCTCCGGCAGGCAAGGCTGCGTTGGCTGGGTCATGTAGCCCGCATGCCCAGCCACCGCATGCCTAAACAGCTTTTGTTCGGCCGGATCCAGGGGGCTAAACGGGCGCGGCACGGGCTAGAGAAGAGATGGAGTGATGTGGTACAGGAGGACGTGGAGCTGAGTGGACTTGCCTATGACTGGTACCAGCGGTGTCAAGATCGGCCTCAGTGGAGGAGGCTCGTGAAGGACGCTACTGGGCAGTTGGAGGCAGTCGCCCTCCAACAACAACGCAGGGCGGAGGAGCGACGCTCACAACAACGAGCGGAGCGCCGGGTGGCTAAAGCACAGCAAGTTGGCACAGTAGGGGGCACAGGTGGTGCATCAGCCAGTCATCTCGGTCATCTCAGTCAGTCGACCCGCGGCACCTGCTGGGTCTGCCCCGTGACCTTCTGCCAGCGGGCGTTCGACACTTCACGTGGCCTCAAGGTGCACATGGCCTGGCACAAGCGTCGTGGTGACGTCACCGCCACTTAGTGGCGAATGGCGGTTGTTGTTGTGTGTGTTTGGGTGAGTGTGTGTGAGTTTGCGTGTGTGAGTGTTTGTGAATGTCAGTGTGTGAGTGTGTGTGTGTGAGCATGTGAATGTGTGTGAGTTTGTGTGTGGGGAGCGGTGGTGCAGCGGTTAGCGCTACGCTGCGCTATGAACCCGGCTACCCCAGTTCGATTCCCGCTCACGGCCAACACCGGTGACGATTATCTGAACCGGTCCTGGGCTTCCCCTAGGTCGACTCAGCCTTAAATGAGTACCCGGTACGGTGTGTAAACATCGCCACTGGGGGAGACAAAGGCGGCCGGGCGTGGTGCTGGCCACCCACCCCCTCGTGTGCCGTTCCGGCCTTCATAGGTGCTCGCTAACAGCACTTGCCCCTGCAGCCTGTTAAGGCCACACGGGGGATCTTTGTCTTTTTGTGCGGATGGGTGTGTAAAGTCAACAAATGCACGCCAGTTATAGAACAAGGGAAAGCAGCTCCGTGTAGCCTTAAACAGACCGTGTGAGTATATGGCTCTCAATGTGTGCATATGGGTCTCTCTGTCATTCGATGAGTCTCTGCGTGTTTATGGGTCTCTTCCTGAGTCTATGGGTCTCTGTGTGAGTCTGTGGGTCTCCGTGAGTGTTTTTGTGTATCTGTGTGAGTTTATGGGTCTCTGTGTGAGTCTATGGGTCTCTGTGTGAGTCTCTGGGGCTATGTGTGAATCTATGGGTCTCTGTGTGAGTCTATGGGTCTCTGTGTGAGTCTATGGGTCTCTGTGTGAGTCTATGGGTCTCTTTGTGAGTCTATGGGTCTCTGTGTGAGTCTTTGGGGCTTTGTGTGAATCTATGGGTCTCTGTGTGAATCTATGGGTCTCTGTGTGAGTTTATGGGTCTCTGTGTGAGTCTATGGGTCTCTTTGTGAGTCTATGGGTCTCTGTGTGAGTCTATGGGTCTCTGTGTGAGTCTATGGGTCTCTGTGTGAGTCTCTGGGGCTTTGTGTGAATCTATGGGTCTCTGTGTGAGTCTATGGGTCTCTTTGTGAGTCTCTGGACCTCTGTGTGAGTTTCTGGGTCTCTATGTGAGTCTATGGGTCTCTGTGTTTGACTCTGGGTCTCCGTGTGAGTCTATGAACCTCTGTGTGAGTCTATGTGCCTCTGTGTGAATCTATGGGTCTCTGTGTGAATCTATGGGTCTCTGTGTGAATCTATGGGTCTTTGTGTGAATCTATGGGTCTCTGTGTGAGTCTATGGGTCTCTTTGTGAGTCTCTGGACCTCTGTGTGAGTCTGTGGGTCTCTGTGTGAGTCTATGAGCCTCTGTGTGAATCTATGGGTCTCTGTGTGAATCCATGGGTCTCTGTGTGAATCTATGGGTCTCTGTGTGAGTCTATGGGTCTTTTTGTGAGTCTCTGGACCTCTGTGTGAATTTCTGGGTCTCTGTGTGAGTCTATGGGTCTCTGTGTTTGACTCTGGGTCTTCGTGTGAGTCTGTGGGTCTCTGTGTGAGTATATGAGCCTCTGTGTGAATCTATGGGTCTCTGTGTGAATCTATGAGTCTATGTGTGAGTCTATGGGTCTTTGTGTGAGTCTATGGGTCTCTGTGTGAGTCTATGGGTCTCTGTGTGAGTCTATGGGTCTCTTTGTGAGTCTATGGGTCTCTGTGTGAGTCTATGGGTCTCTGTGTGAGTCTCTGGGGCTTTGTGTGAATCTATGGGTCTCTGTGTGAATATATGGGTCTCTGTGTGAATCTATGAGTCTATGTGTGAGTCTATGGGTCTCTATCTGAGTCTATGGGTCCCTGTGTGAGTCTATGGGTCTCTTTGTGAGTCTATGGGTCTCTGTGTGAGTCTATGGGTCTCTGTGTGAGTCTATGGGTCTCTGTGTGAGTCTATGGGTCTCTGTGTGAGTCTATGGGTCTCTGTGTGAGTCTATGGGTCTCTGTGTGAGTTTCTGGGTTTCTGTGTGAGTCTATGGCTCTCTGTGTGAGTCTATGGGTCTCTGTGTGAGTCTATGGGTCTCTGTGTGAGTCTATGGGTCTCTTTGTGAGTCTATGGGTCTTTGTGTGAGTCTATGGGTCTCTGTGTGAGTCTATGGGTCTCTGTGTGAGTCTATGGGTCTCTGTGTGAGTCTATGGGTCTCTGTGTGAGTATATGGGTCTCTGTTTGAGTATATGGGTCTCTGTGCGAATCTATGGGTCTCTTTGTGAGTCTATGGGTCTCTGTGTGAGTCTATGGGTCTCTGTGTGAGTATATGGGTCTCTGTGTGAGTCTATGAGTCTCTGTGTGAATCTATGGGTCTCTTTGTGAGTCTATGGGTCTCTGTGTGAGTCTATGGGTCTCTGTGTGAGTCTATGGGTCTCTGTGTGAGTCTATGGGTCTCTGTGTGAGTATATGGGTCTCTGTGTGAGTATATGGGTTTCTGTGTGAGTCTATGGGTCTCTGTGTGAGTCTATGGGTCTCTGTGTGAGTATATGGGTCTCTGTGTGAGTCTATGAGTCTCTGTGTGAGTCTATGGGTCTCTTTGTGAATCTA
>NW_027620593.1:0-82000 GCF_964198595.1 Lampetra fluviatilis | reverse complement strand
CCCTTCCCACAATGAGCGGCTCTGTAACTTACATAAATTATGTTAATGAGCCTGGCCCAATCGTGGAGGGATGGGCCGTTGGTGCCGAACCGGTCACAACGAACTCGTGACGTCTTTCACGAATAAATTATGTTAATGAGCCCCCAGTCAGTGGGTGTGGCTTTGCCCAAATAAGGATAGTGCTTGAATAGATAACGGAAGTGACCCAGGCAGAGGTGACGTCACGCTCCCTTGAGACCGGTTGGGGTGAAATCTTTGGTGACATGACGTCACTAGCAAGGTACACCTCCCCCTGGCGTTTCACGCCGATGAGGTCATGCTGAGTGGTGACGTCACGTAGCGGATTAGAGTTTAAGTTGATTAAGATTAATTTTCCATTGCTCCCTCCCTTGAACAGAGACCCCTTGGGTGTGTGTGCTCAGCTCAACAATGTGGACATTATTGTGTGTGTACACACACATGGACAGTGTGTACACACGTGTACATTGTGTGTGTATGTACACTGTGTGTGTGTATGTACACTGTGTGTGTGTATGTACACTGTGTGTGTGTATGTACACTGTGTGTGTGTATGTACACTGTGTGTGTGTATGTACACTGTGTGTCTGTATGTACACTGTGTGTGTGTATGTACACTGTGTGTGTGTATGTGTACACTGTGTGTGTGTACACTGTGTGTGTGTACACTGTGTGTGTGTACACTGTGTGTGTGTACACTGTGTGTGTGTACACTGCGTGTGTACACTGTGTACATTGTGTGTGTACACTGTGTGTGTGTACACTGTGTGATGGCTGGGTGTATGGAATTTATGTGGTTGAGGAATTGGTCTAGAGCAGGCCGGCCATGTGGCCAGATGACAAAAGTGGCATCTACGTACCTCTTCCACAAGGTCGGGCGTAGAGTCGCAGTCTGGATGGCGTCAGTCTCAAATTTCTCCATGAAGACGTTGGCTACAACCGGAGATAGGGGGGAGCCCATTGGGGTGCCCTCAGTTTTCTTGTAGAAAGTTCCATTCCAGGTGAAGTATGTATTGGTTAAGCAGTGTCTCACCAGGGGGGGTACCCCAGCATTCAGGCTTTGATGAACCAAGTCTTCAATGATTGCGATGGTGTCAGGTACAGGAACTTTGGTGAATAAGGAAACCACATCAAAACTGACAAGCAGGTCGTCTGGGGACAGGGAAACGTCGTGAGAATTGTATTTTATTATGTTTAATTTTTATTATTTTATTATTTCCCTTCTACGTGACTTTACCGAAAGAACCAAGAAGATTTACTGTTTGTTTTCTACCTGATGACGATTGCTTGTGTTGCAATCGAAACGTCCTATTCTATTATTTAATTTATTTCCTTTCTACGTTACTTTACCGAAAGAACCAAAAAGCAAAATGAAAATTCGCTGAAATAACTTGACCAACATGGTTGCTTCTTCTTGGTTCTTTCGGTAAAGTCACGTAGAAGGGAAGTAATAAAATAATACAAATAAAACATAATAAAATAATTCTCACGACGTTTATTATGTTTTATTTATATTATTTTATTACTTCCCTTCTACGCGACGACTTTACCGAAAGAAGAAAGAAGATGAATCCCTGCTGCAGTCACGAAAGCTTTAAATCGAAATTTAACATGGTTGCTGCAGCGCCACCGTGTGGCCACATAGTGCAACTGCAGCGCCTCAGCGCGCTAATTGTAGCAGTGGAACTGTTCGGTGTCTTCACGGCTTCATTGCAGCCAACCCGCAGCAGCGTGGGGGGGAGGGGCTGGTCACGTGGGCTGGGGGAGGGGTGGGGCTGGTCACGTGGGCTGGGGGAGGGGCGGGGCTGGTCACGTGGGCTGGGGGAGGGGCGGGGCTGGTCACGTGGGCTGGGGGAGGGGGAGGGGCGGGGCTGGTCACGTGGGTGGGGAGGGGCTGGTCACGTGGGCTGGGGGAGGGGCGGGGCTGGTCACGTGGGTGGGGGAGGGGCGGGGCTGGTCACGTGGGCTGGGGGAGGGGAGGGGCGGGGCTGGTCACGTGGGCTGGGGGAGGGGCGGGGCTGGTCACGTGGGTGGGGGGGGGGAGGGGCTGGTCACGTGGGTGGGTGGGGGGGGGGCTGGTCACGTGGGCGGGGGGGGGAGGGGCTGGTCACGTGGGCGGGCGGGGGGGCTGGTCACGTGGGCGGGCGGGGGGGCTGGTCACGTGGGCGGGGGAGGGGAGGGGCTGGTCACGTGGGCGGGGGGGGGGCTGGTCACGTGGGCGGGGGGAGGGGAGGGGCTGGTCACGTGGGCGGGGGAGGGGCTGGTCACGTGGGCTGGGGAGGGGAGGGGCTGGTCACGTGGGCGGGAAGAGGCTGGTCACGTGGGCGGGGGAGGGGAGGGGCTGGTGACGTGGGCATGGGCTGGTCACGTGGGCGGGGGGGGGGCTGGTCACGTGGGCGGGGGGGGAGTGGCTGGTTACGTGGGTGGGGGGAGGGGCTGGTCACGTGGGTGGGTGGGGGGGGGGCTGGTCACGTGGGCGGGGGAGGGGAGGGGCTGGTGACGTGGGCATGGGCTGGTCACGTGGGCGGGGGAGGGGCTGGTCACATGGGCGGGGGGGGAGTGGCTGGTCACGTGGGCGGGGGGAGGGGCTGGTCACGTGGGTGGGGGGGAGGGGCTGGTCAAGTGGGCGGGGGAGGGATTGGCTGGTCATGTGGGCGGGGGGAGGGGCTGGTCACGTGGGTGGGCGGGAGGGGCTGGTCACGTGGGCGGGGGAGGGGAGGGGCTGGTCACGTGGGAGGGGGGAGGGGCTGGTCACGTGGGCGGGGGAGGGGAGGGGCTGGTCACGTGGGCGGGGGGGGGAGGGGCTGGTCACGTGGGTGGGGGGGGAGGGGCTGGTCACGTGGGTGGGGGGGGAGGGGCTGGTCACGTGGGCGGGGGAGGGGAGGGGCTGGTCACGTGGGCGGGGGGGGGAGGGGCTGGTCACGTGGGCGGGGGAGGGGCTGGTCACGTGGGCGGGGGAGGGGCTGGTCACGTGGGCGGGGGAGGGGCTGGTCACGTGGGCGGGGGGGGGGGAGGGGCTGGTCACGTGGGCGGGGGAGGGGAGGGGCTGGTCACGTGGGCGGGGGAGGGGAGGGGCTGGTCACGTGGGCGGGGGAGGGGAGGGGCTGGTCACGTGGGCGGGGGGGGGGAGGGGCTGGTCACGTGGGCGGGGGAGGGGAGGGGCTGGTCACGTGGGCGGGGGAGGGGAGGGGCTGGTCACGTGGGCGGGGGGGGGGAGTGGCTGGTCACGTGGGCGGGGGGGGAGGGGCTGGTCACGTGGGCGGGGGGGGGGGCTGGTCACGTGGGCGGGGGAGGGGAGGGGCTGGTCACGTGGGCGGGGGGAGGGGCTGGTCACGTGGGTGGGGGGGGAGGGGCTGGTCACGTGGGCGGGGGAGGAGAGGGGCTGGTCACGTGGGCGGGGGAGGGAAGGGGCTGGTCACGTGGGCGGGGGAGGGGAGGGGCTGGTCACGTGGGCGGGGGGGAGGAGCTGGTCACGTGGGCGGGGGAGGGGCTGATCACGTGGGCGGGGGGGGGAGGGCTGGTCACGTGGGCGGGGGAGGGGAGGGGCTGGTCACGTGGGCGGGGGAGGAGAGGGGCTGGTCACGTGGGCGGGGGAGGGGCGGGGCTGGTCACGTGGGTGGGTGGGGGGAGGGGCTGGTCACGTGGGTGGGTGGGGGGGGGGCTGGTCACGTGGGCGGGGGGGGGAGGGGCTGGTCACGTGGGCGGGGGGGGGGCTGGTCACGTGGGCGGGGGAGGGGAGGGGCTGGTCACGTGGGCGGGGGGAGGGGCTGATCACGTGGGCGGGGGAGGGGAGGGGCTGGTCACGTGGGCGGGGGAGGGGAGGGGCTGGTCACGTGGGCGGGGGAGGGGAGGGGCTGGTCACGTGGGCGGGGGAGGGGAGGGGCTGGTCACGTGGGCAGGGGAGGGGAGGGGCTGGTCACGTGGGCGGGGGAGGGGAGGGGCTGGTCACGTGGGCGGTGGGTGGAGGGGCTGGTCACGTGGGCGGGGGAGGGGAGGGGCTGGTCACGTGGGCGGGGGAGGGGAGGGGCTGGTCACGTGGGCGGGGGAGGGGAGGGCCTGGTCACGTGGGCGGGGGAGGGGCTGGTCACGTGGGCGGGGGAGGGGAGGGGCTGGTCACGTGGGCGGGGGAGGGGAGGGGCTGGTCACGTGGGCGGGGGTGGAGGGGCTGGTCACGTGGGCGGGGGTGGAGGGGCTGGTCACGTGGGCGGGGGAGGGGCTGGTCACGTGGGCGGGGGAGGGGAGGGGCTGGTCACGTGGGCGGGGGAGGGTCACGTGGGCGGGGGGGGAGGACCTGGTCACGTGGGCGGGGGAGGGGAGGGGCTGGTCACATGGGCGGGGGAGGGGAGGGGCTGGTCACGTGGGTGGGGGGGGAGGAGCTGGTCACGTGGGCGGGGGAGGGGAGGGGCTGGTCACGTGGGCGGGGGAGGGGAGGGGCTGGTCACGTGGGCGGGCGGGGGGGCTGGTCACGTGAGCGGGGGAGGGGAGGGGCTGGTCACGTGGGCGGGGGGGGGGCTGGTCACGTGGGCGGGGGAGGGGAGGGGCTGGTCACGTGGGCGGGGGGAGGGGCTGATCACGTGGGCGGGGGGGGAGGGCTGGTCACGTGGGCGAGGGAGGGGAGGGGCTGGTCACGTGGGCAGGGGAGGGGAGGGGCTGGTCACGTGGGCAGGGGAGGGGAGGGGCTGGTCACGTGGGCGGGGGAGGGGAGGGGCTGGTCACGTGGGCGGTGGGTGGAGGGGCTGGTCACGTGGGCGGGGGAGGGGAGGGGCTGGTCACGTGGGCGGGGGAGGGGAGGGGCTGGTCACGTGGGCGGGGGAGGGCCTGGTCACGTGGGCGGGGGAGGGGCTGGTCACGTGGGCGGGGGAGGGGAGGGGCTGGTCACGTGGGTGGGGGACCGGGTTGTTGTCGGCCCGGGTTGTTGTCGGCCCGGGTTGTTGTCGGCCCGGGTTGTTGTCGGCCCGGGTTGTTGTCGGCCCGGGTTGTTGTCGGCCCGGGTTGTTGTCGGCCCGGGTTGTTGTCGGCCCGGGTTGTTGTCGGCCCGGGTTGTTGCCGGCCCGGGTTGTTGCCGGCCCGGGTTGTTGCCGGCCCGGGTTGTTGCCGGCCCGGGTTGTTGCCGGCCCGGGTTGTTGCCGGCCCGGGTTGTTGCCGGCCCGGGTTGTTGCCGGCCCGGGTTGTTGCCGGCCCGGGTTGTTGCCGGCCCGGGTTGTTGCCGGCCCGGGTTGTTGCCGGCCCGGGTTGTTGCCGGCCCGGGTTGTTGCCGGCCCGGGTTGTTGCCGGCCCGGGTTGTTGCCGGCCCGGGTTGTTGCCGGCCCGGGTTGTTGCCGGCCCGGGTTGTTGCCGGCCCGGGTTGTTGCCGGCCCGGGTTGTTGCCGGCCCGGGTTGTTGCCGGCCCGGGTTGTTGCCGGCCCGGGTTGTTGCCGGCCCGGGTTGTTGCCGGCCCGGGTTGTTGCCGGCCCGGGTTGTTGCCGGCCCGGGTTGTTGCCGGCCCGGGTTGTTGCCGGCCCGGGTTGTTGCCGGCCCGGGTTGTTGCCGGCCCGGGTTGTTGCCGGCCCGGGTTGTTGCCGGCCCGGGTTGTTGCCGGCCCGGGTTGTTGCCGGCCCGGGTTGTTGCCGGCCCGGGTTGTTGCCGGCCCGGGTTGTTGCCGGCCCGGGTTGTTGCCGGCCCGGGTTGTTGCCGGCCCGGGTTGTTGCCGGCCCGGGTTGTTGCCGGCCCGGGTTGTTGCCGGCCCGGGTTGTTGCCGGCCCGGGTTGTTGCCGGCCCGGGTTGTTGCCGGCCCGGGTTGTTGCCGGCCCGGGTTGTTGCCGGCCCGGGTTGTTGCCGGCCCGGGTTGTTGCCGGCCCGGGTTGTTGCCGGCCCGGGTTGTTGCCGGCCCGGGTTGTTGCCGGCCCGGGTTGTTGCCGGCCCGGGTTGTTGCCGGCCCGGGTTGTTGCCGGCCCGGGTTGTTGCCGGCCCGGGTTGTTGCCGGCCCGGGTTGTTGCCGGCCCGGGTTGTTGCCGGCCCGGGTTGTTGCCGGCCCGGGTTGTTGCCGGCCCGGGTTGTTGCCGGCCCGGGTTGTTGCCGGCCCGGGTTGTTGCCGGCCCGGGTTGTTGCCGGCCCGGGTTGTTGCCGGCCCGGGTTGTTGCCGGCCCGGGTTGTTGCCGGCCCGGGTTGTTGCCGGCCCGGGTTGTTGCCGGCCCGGGTTGTTGCCGGCCCGGGTTGTTGCCGGCCCGGGTTGTTGCCGGCCCGGGTTGTTGCCGGCCCGGGTTGTTGCCGGCCCGGGTTGTTGCCGGCCCGGGTTGTTGCCGGCCCGGGTTGTTGCCGGCCCGGGTTGTTGCCGGCCCGGGTTGTTGCCGGCCCGGGTTGTTGCCGGCCCGGGTTGTTGCCGGCCCGGGTTGTTGCCGGCCCGGGTTGTTGCCGGCCCGGGTTGTTGCCGGCCCGGGTTGTTGCCGGCCCGGGTTGTTGCCGGCCCGGGTTGTTGCCGGCCCGGGTTGTTGCCGGCCCGGGTTGTTGCCGGCCCGGGTTGTTGCCGGCCCGGGTTGTTGCCGGCCCGGGTTGTTGCCGGCCCGGGTTGTTGCCGGCCCGGGTTGTTGCCGGCCCGGGTTGTTGCCGGCCCGGGTTGTTGCCGGCCCGGGTTGTTGCCGGCCCGGGTTGTTGCCGGCCCGGGTTGTTGCCGGCCCGGGTTGTTGCCGGCCCGGGTTGTTGCCGGCCCGGGTTGTTGCCGGCCCGGGTTGTTGCCAGGCCCGGGTTGTTGCCGGCCCGGGTTGTTGCCGGCCCGGGTTGTTGCCGGCCCGGGTTGTTGCCGGCCCGGGTTGTTGCCGGCCCGGGTTGTTGCCGGCCCGGGTTGTTGCCGGCCCGGGTTGTTGCCGGCCCGGGTTGTTGCCGGCCCGGGTTGTTGCCGGCCCGGGTTGTTGCCGGCCCGGGTTGTTGCCGGCCCGGGTTGTTGCCGGCCCGGGTTGTTGCCGGCCCGGGTTGTTGCCGGCCCGGGTTGTTGCCGGCCCGGGTTGTTGCCGGCCCGGGTTGTTGCCGGCCCGGGTTGTTGCCGGCCCGGGTTGTTGCCGGCCCGGGTTGTTGCCGGCCCGGGTTGTTGCCGGCCCGGGTTGTTGCCGGCCCGGGTTGTTGCCGGCCCGGGTTGTTGCCGGCCCGGGTTGTTGCCGGCCCGGGTTGTTGCCGGCCCGGGTTGTTGCCGGCCCGGGTTGTTGCCGGCCCGGGTTGTTGCCGGCCCGGGTTGTTGCCGGCCCGGGTTGTTGCCGGCCCGGGTTGTTGCCGGCCCGGGTTGTTGCCGGCCCGGGTTGTTGCCGGCCCGGGTTGTTGCCGGCCCGGGTTGTTGCCGGCCCGGGTTGTTGCCGGCCCGGGTTGTTGCCGGCCCGGGTTGTTGCCGGCCCGGGTTGTTGCCGGCCCGGGTTGTTGCCGGCCCGGGTTGTTGCCGGCCCGGGTTGTTGCCGGCCCGGGTTGTTGCCGGCCCGGGTTGTTGCCGGCCCGGGTTGTTGCCGGCCCGGGTTGTTGCCGGCCCGGGTTGTTGCCGGCCCGGGTTGTTGCCGGCCCGGGTTGTTGCCGGCCCGGGTTGTTGCCGGCCCGGGTTGTTGCCGGCCCGGGTTGTTGCCGGCCCGGGTTGTTGCCGGCCCGGGTTGTTGCCGGCCCGGGTTGTTGCCGGCCCGGGTTGTTGCCGGCCCGGGTTGTTGCCGGCCCGGGTTGTTGCCGGCCCGGGTTGTTGCCGGCCCGGGTTGTTGCCGGCCCGGGTTGTTGCCGGCCCGGGTTGTTGCCGGCCCGGGTTGTTGCCGGCCCGGGTTGTTGCCGGCCCGGGTTGTTGCCGGCCCGGGTTGTTGCCGGCCCGGGTTGTTGCCGGCCCGGGTTGTTGCCGGCCCGGGTTGTTGCCGGCCCGGGTTGTTGCCGGCCCGGGTTGTTGCCGGCCCGGGTTGTTGCCGGCCCGGGTTGTTGCCGGCCCGGGTTGTTGCCGGCCCGGGTTGTTGCCGGCCCGGGTTGTTGCCGGCCCGGGTTGTTGCCGGCCCGGGTTGTTGCCGGCCCGGGTTGTTGCCGGCCCGGGTTGTTGCCGGCCCGGGTTGTTGCCGGCCCGGGTTGTTGCCGGCCCGGGTTGTTGCCGGCCCGGGTTGTTGCCGGCCCGGGTTGTTGCCGGCCCGGGTTGTTGCCGGCCCGGGTTGTTGCCGGCCCGGGTTGTTGCCGGCCCGGGTTGTTGCCGGCCCGGGTTGTTGCCGGCCCGGGTTGTTGCCGGCCCGGGTTGTTGCCGGCCCGGGTTGTTGCCGGCCCGGGTTGTTGCCGGCCCGGGTTGTTGCCGGCCCGGGTTGTTGCCGGCCCGGGTTGTTGCCGGCCCGGGTTGTTGCCGGCCCGGGTTGTTGCCGGCCCGGGTTGTTGCCGGCCCGGGTTGTTGCCGGCCCGGGTTGTTGCCGGCCCGGGTTGTTGCCGGCCCGGGTTGTTGCCGGCCCGGGTTGTTGCCGGCCCGGGTTGTTGCCGGCCCGGGTTGTTGCCGGCCCGGGTTGTTGCCGGCCCGGGTTGTTGCCGGCCCGGGTTGTTGCCGGCCCGGGTTGTTGCCGGCCCGGGTTGTTGCCGGCCCGGGTTGTTGCCGGCCCGGGTTGTTGCCGGCCCGGGTTGTTGCCGGCCCGGGTTGTTGCCGGCCCGGGTTGTTGCCGGCCCGGGTTGTTGCCGGCCCGGGTTGTTGCCGGCCCGGGTTGTTGCCGGCCCGGGTTGTTGCCGGCCCGGGTTGTTGCCGGCCCGGGTTGTTGCCGGCCCGGGTTGTTGCCGGCCCGGGTTGTTGCCGGCCCGGGTTGTTGCCGGCCCGGGTTGTTGCCGGCCCGGGTTGTTGCCGGCCCGGGTTGTTGCCGGCCCGGGTTGTTGCCGGCCCGGGTTGTTGCCGGCCCGGGTTGTTGCCGGCCCGGGTTGTTGCCGGCCCGGGTTGTTGCCGGCCCGGGTTGTTGCCGGCCCGGGTTGTTGCCGGCCCGGGTTGTTGCCGGCCCGGGTTGTTGCCGGCCCGGGTTGTTGCCGGCCCGGGTTGTTGCCGGCCCGGGTTGTTGCCGGCCCGGGTTGTTGCCGGCCCGGGTTGTTGCCGGCCCGGGTTGTTGCCGGCCCGGGTTGTTGCCGGCCCGGGTTGTTGCCGGCCCGGGTTGTTGCCGGCCCGGGTTGTTGCCGGCCCGGGTTGTTGCCGGCCCGGGTTGTTGCCGGCCCGGGTTGTTGCCGGCCCGGGTTGTTGCCGGCCCGGGTTGTTGCCGGCCCGGGTTGTTGCCGGCCCGGGTTGTTGCCGGCCCGGGTTGTTGCCGGCCCGGGTTGTTGCCGGCCCGGGTTGTTGCCGGCCCGGGTTGTTGCCGGCCCGGGTTGTTGCCGGCCCGGGTTGTTGCCGGCCCGGGTTGTTGCCGGCCCGGGTTGTTGCCGGCCCGGGTTGTTGCCGGCCCGGGTTGTTGCCGGCCCGGGTTGTTGCCGGCCCGGGTTGTTGCCGGCCCGGGTTGTTGCCGGCCCGGGTTGTTGCCGGCCCGGGTTGTTGCCGGCCCGGGTTGTTGCCGGCCCGGGTTGTTGCCGGCCCGGGTTGTTGCCGGCCCGGGTTGTTGCCGGCCCGGGTTGTTGCCGGCCCGGGTTGTTGCCGGCCCGGGTTGTTGCCGGCCCGGGTTGTTGCCGGCCCGGGTTGTTGCCGGCCCGGGTTGTTGCCGGCCCGGGTTGTTGCCGGCCCGGGTTGTTGCCGGCCCGGGTTGTTGCCGGCCCGGGTTGTTGCCGGCCCGGGTTGTTGCCGGCCCGGGTTGTTGCCGGCCCGGGTTGTTGCCGGCCCGGGTTGTTGCCGGCCCGGGTTGTTGCCGGCCCGGGTTGTTGTCCGGCCCGGGTTGTTGTCCGGCCCGGGTTGTTGTCCGGCCCGGGTTGTTGCCGGCCCGGGTTGTTGCCGGCCCGGGTTGTTGCCGGCCCGGGTTGTTGTCCGGCCCGGGTTGTTGCCGGCCCGGGTTGTTGCCGGCCCGGGTTGTTGCCGGCCCGGGTTGTTGCCGGCCCGGGTTGTTGCCGGCCCGGGTTGTTGCCGGCCCGGGTTGTTGCCGGCCCGGGTTGTTGTCCGGCCCGGGTTGTTGTCCGGCCCGGGTTGTTGTCCGGCCCGGGTTGTTGCCGGCCCGGGTTGTTGTCCGGCCCGGGTTGTTGCCGGCCCGGGTTGTTGCCGGCCCGGGTTGTTGCCGGCCCGGGTTGTTGCCGGCCCGGGTTGTTGTCGGCCCGGGTTGTTGCCGGCCCGGGTTGTTGTCGGCCCGGGTTGTTGTCGGCCCGGGTTGTTGCCGGCCCGGGTTGTTGCCGGCCCGGGTTGTTGCCGGCCCGGGTTGTTGCCGGCCCGGGTTGTTGTCGGCCCGGGTTGTTGTCGGCCCGGGTTGTTGTCGGCCCGGGTTGTTGTCGGCCCGGGTTGTTGTCGGCCCGGGTTGTTGTCGGCCCGGGTTGTTGTCGGCCCGGGTTGTTGTCGGCCCGGGTTGTTGTCGGCCCGGGTTGTTGTCGGCCCGGGTTGTTGTCGGCCCGGGTTGTTGTCGGCCCGGGTTGTTGTCGGCCCGGGTTGTTGTCGGCCCGGGTTGTTGTCGGCCCGGGTTGTTGTCGGCCCGGGTTGTTGTCGGCCCGGGTTGTTGTCGGCCCGGGTTGTTGTCGGCCCGGGTTGTTGTCGGCCCGGGTTGTTGTCGGCCCGGGTTGTTGTCGGCCCGGGTTGTTGTCGGCCCGGGTTGTTGTCGGCCCGGGTTGTTGTCGGCCCGGGTTGTTGTCGGCCCGGGTTGTTGTCGGCCCGGGTTGTTGTCGGCCCGGGTTGTTGTCGGCCCGGGTTGTTGTCGGCCCGGGTTGTTGTCGGCCCGGGTTGTTGTCGGCCCGGGTTGTTGTCGGCCCGGGTTGTTGTCGGCCCGGGTTGTTGTCGGCCCGGGTTGTTGTCGGCCCGGGTTGTTGTCGGCCCGGGTTGTTGTCGGCCCGGGTTGTTGTCGGCCCGGGTTGTTGTCGGCCCGGGTTGTTGTCGGCCCGGGTTGTTGTCGGCCCGGGTTGTTGTCGGCCCGGGTTGTTGTCGGCCCGGGTTGTTGTCGGCCCGGGTTGTTGTCGGCCCGGGTTGTTGTCGGCCCGGGTTGTTGTCGGCCCGGGTTGTTGTCGGCCCGGGTTGTTGTCGGCCCGGGTTGTTGTCGGCCCGGGTTGTTGTCGGCCCGGGTTGTTGTCGGCCCGGGTTGTTGTCGGCCCGGGTTGTTGTCGGCCCGGGTTGTTGTCGGCCCGGGTTGTTGTCGGCCCGGGTTGTTGTCGGCCCGGGTTGTTGTCGGCCCGGGTTGTTGTCGGCCCGGGTTGTTGTCGGCCCGGGTTGTTGTCGGCCCGGGTTGTTGTCGGCCCGGGTTGTTGTCGGCCCGGGTTGTTGTCGGCCCGGGTTGTTGTCGGCCCGGGTTGTTGTCGGCCCGGGTTGTTGTCGGCCCGGGTTGTTGTCGGCCCGGGTTGTTGTCGGCCCGGGTTGTTGTCGGCCCGGGTTGTTGTCGGCCCGGGTTGTTGTCGGCCCGGGTTGTTGTCGGCCCGGGTTGTTGTCGGCCCGGGTTGTTGTCGGCCCGGGTTGTTGTCGGCCCGGGTTGTTGTCGGCCCGGGTTGTTGTCGGCCCGGGTTGTTGTCGGCCCGGGTTGTTGTCGGCCCGGGTTGTTGTCGGCCCGGGTTGTTGTCGGCCCGGGTTGTTGTCGGCCCGGGTTGTTGTCGGCCCGGGTTGTTGTCGGCCCGGGTTGTTGTCGGCCCGGGTTGTTGTCGGCCCGGGTTGTTGTCGGCCCGGGTTGTTGTCGGCCCGGGTTGTTGTCGGCCCGGGTTGTTGTCGGCCCGGGTTGTTGTCGGCCCGGGTTGTTGTCGGCCCGGGTTGTTGTCGGCCCGGGTTGTTGTCGGCCCGGGTTGTTGTCGGCCCGGGTTGTTGTCGGCCCGGGTTGTTGTCGGCCCGGGTTGTTGTCGGCCCGGGTTGTTGTCGGCCCGGGTTGTTGTCGGCCCGGGTTGTTGTCGGCCCGGGTTGTTGTCGGCCCGGGTTGTTGTCGGCCCGGGTTGTTGTCGGCCCGGGTTGTTGTCGGCCCGGGTTGTTGTCGGCCCGGGTTGTTGTCGGCCCGGGTTGTTGTCGGCCCGGGTTGTTGTCGGCCCGGGTTGTTGTCGGCCCGGGTTGTTGTCGGCCCGGGTTGTTGTCGGCCCGGGTTGTCTGTCGGCCCGGGTTGTTGTCGGCCCGGGTTGTTGTCGGCCCGGGTTGTTGTCGGCCCGGGTTGTTGTCGGCCCGGGTTGTTGTCGGCCCGGGTTGTTGTCGGCCCGGGTTGTTGTCGGCCCGGGTTGTTGTCGGCCCGGGTTGTTGTCGGCCCGGGTTGTTGTCGGCCCGGGTTGTTGTCGGCCCGGGTTGTTGTCGGCCCGGGTTGTTGTCGGCCCGGGTTGTTGTCGGCCCGGGTTGTTGTCGGCCCGGGTTGTTGTCGGCCCGGGTTGTTGTCGGCCCGGGTTGTTGTCGGCCCGGGTTGTTGTCGGCCCGGGTTGTTGTCGGCCCGGGTTGTTGTCGGCCCGGGTTGTTGTCGGCCCGGGTTGTTGTCGGCCCGGGTTGTTGTCGGCCCGGGTTGTTGTCGGCCCGGGTTGTTGTCGGCCCGGGTTGTTGTCGGCCCGGGTTGTTGTCGGCCCGGGTTGTTGTCGGCCCGGGTTGTTGTCGGCCCGGGTTGTTGTCGGCCCGGGTTGTTGTCGGCCCGGGTTGTTGTCGGCCCGGGTTGTTGTCGGCCCGGGTTGTTGTCGGCCCGGGTTGTTGTCGGCCCGGGTTGTTGTCGGCCCGGGTTGTTGTCGGCCCGGGTTGTTGTCGGCCCGGGTTGTTGTCGGCCCGGGTTGTTGTCGGCCCGGGTTGTTGTCGGCCCGGGTTGTTGTCGGCCCGGGTTGTTGTCGGCCCGGGTTGTTGTCGGCCCGGGTTGTTGTCGGCCCGGGTTGTTGTCGGCCCGGGTTGTTGTCGGCCCGGGTTGTTGTCGGCCCGGGTTGTTGTCGGCCCGGGTTGTTGTCGGCCCGGGTTGTTGTCGGCCCGGGTTGTTGTCGGCCCGGGTTGTTGTCGGCCCGGGTTGTTGTCGGCCCGGGTTGTTGTCGGCCCGGGTTGTTGTCGGCCCGGGTTGTTGTCGGCCCGGGTTGTTGTCGGCCCGGGTTGTTGTCGGCCCGGGTTGTTGTCGGCCCGGGTTGTTGTCGGCCCGGGTTGTTGTCGGCCCGGGTTGTTGTCGGCCCGGGTTGTTGTCGGCCCGGGTTGTTGTCGGCCCGGGTTGTTGTCGGCCCGGGTTGTTGTCGGCCCGGGTTGTTGTCGGCCCGGGTTGTTGTCGGCCCGGGTTGTTGTCGGCCCGGGTTGTTGTCGGCCCGGGTTGTTGTCGGCCCGGGTTGTTGTCGGCCCGGGTTGTTGTCGGCCCGGGTTGTTGTCGGCCCGGGTTGTTGTCGGCCCGGGTTGTTGTCGGCCCGGGTTGTTGTCGGCCCGGGTTGTTGTCGGCCCGGGTTGTTGTCGGCCCGGGTTGTTGTCGGCCCGGGTTGTTGTCGGCCCGGGTTGTTGTCGGCCCGGGTTGTTGTCGGCCCGGGTTGTTGTCGGCCCGGGTTGTTGTCGGCCCGGGTTGTTGTCGGCCCGGGTTGTTGTCGGCCCGGGTTGTTGTCGGCCCGGGTTGTTGTCGGCCCGGGTTGTTGTCGGCCCGGGTTGTTGTCGGCCCGGGTTGTTGTCGGCCCGGGTTGTTGTCGGCCCGGGTTGTTGTCGGCCCGGGTTGTTGTCGGCCCGGGTTGTTGTCGGCCCGGGTTGTTGTCGGCCCGGGTTGTTGTCGGCCCGGGTTGTTGTCGGCCCGGGTTGTTGTCGGCCCGGGTTGTTGTCGGCCCGGGTTGTTGTCGGCCCGGGTTGTTGTCGGCCCGGGTTGTTGTCGGCCCGGGTTGTTGTCGGCCCGGGTTGTTGTCGGCCCGGGTTGTTGTCGGCCCGGGTTGTTGTCGGCCCGGGTTGTTGTCGGCCCGGGTTGTTGTCGGCCCGGGTTGTTGTCGGCCCGGGTTGTTGTCGGCCCGGGTTGTTGTCGGCCCGGGTTGTTGTCGGCCCGGGTTGTTGTCGGCCCGGGTTGTTGTCGGCCCGGGTTGTTGTCGGCCCGGGTTGTTGTCGGCCCGGGTTGTTGTCGGCCCGGGTTGTTGTCGGCCCGGGTTGTTGTCGGCCCGGGTTGTTGTCGGCCCGGGTTGTTGTCGGCCCGGGTTGTTGTCGGCCCGGGTTGTTGTCGGCCCGGGTTGTTGTCGGCCCGGGTTGTTGTCGGCCCGGGTTGTTGTCGGCCCGGGTTGTTGTCGGCCCGGGTTGTTGTCGGCCCGGGTTGTTGTCGGCCCGGGTTGTTGTCGGCCCGGGTTGTTGTCGGCCCGGGTTGTTGTCGGCCCGGGTTGTTGTCGGCCCGGGTTGTTGTCGGCCCGGGTTGTTGTCGGCCCGGGTTGTTGTCGGCCCGGGTTGTTGTCGGCCCGGGTTGTTGTCGGCCCGGGTTGTTGTCGGCCCGGGTTGTTGTCGGCCCGGGTTGTTGTCGGCCCGGGTTGTTGTCGGCCCGGGTTGTTGTCGGCCCGGGTTGTTGTCGGCCCGGGTTGTTGTCGGCCCGGGTTGTTGTCGGCCCGGGTTGTTGTCGGCCCGGGTTGTTGTCGGCCCGGGTTGTTGTCGGCCCGGGTTGTTGTCGGCCCGGGTTGTTGTCGGCCCGGGTTGTTGTCGGCCCGGGTTGTTGTCGGCCCGGGTTGTTGTCGGCCCGGGTTGTTGTCGGCCCGGGTTGTTGTCGGCCCGGGTTGTTGTCGGCCCGGGTTGTTGTCGGCCCGGGTTGTTGTCGGCCCGGGTTGTTGTCGGCCCGGGTTGTTGTCGGCCCGGGTTGTTGTCGGCCCGGGTTGTTGTCGGCCCGGGTTGTTGTCGGCCCGGGTTGTTGTCGGCCCGGGTTGTTGTCGGCCCGGGTTGTTGTCGGCCCGGGTTGTTGTCGGCCCGGGTTGTTGTCGGCCCGGGTTGTTGTCGGCCCGGGTTGTTGTCGGCCCGGGTTGTTGTCGGCCCGGGTTGTTGTCGGCCCGGGTTGTTGTCGGCCCGGGTTGTTGTCGGCCCGGGTTGTTGTCGGCCCGGGTTGTTGTCGGCCCGGGTTGTTGTCGGCCCGGGTTGTTGTCGGCCCGGGTTGTTGTCGGCCCGGGTTGTTGTCGGCCCGGGTTGTTGTCGGCCCGGGTTGTTGTCGGCCCGGGTTGTTGTCGGCCCGGGTTGTTGTCGGCCCGGGTTGTTGTCGGCCCGGGTTGTTGTCGGCCCGGGTTGTTGTCGGCCCGGGTTGTTGTCGGCCCGGGTTGTTGTCGGCCCGGGTTGTTGTCGGCCCGGGTTGTTGTCGGCCCGGGTTGTTGTCGGCCCGGGTTGTTGTCGGCCCGGGTTGTTGTCGGCCCGGGTTGTTGTCGGCCCGGGTTGTTGTCGGCCCGGGTTGTTGTCGGCCCGGGTTGTTGTCGGCCCGGGTTGTTGTCGGCCCGGGTTGTTGTCGGCCCGGGTTGTTGTCGGCCCGGGTTGTTGTCGGCCCGGGTTGTTGTCGGCCCGGGTTGTTGTCGGCCCGGGTTGTTGTCGGCCCGGGTTGTTGTCGGCCCGGGTTGTTGTCGGCCCGGGTTGTTGTCGGCCCGGGTTGTTGTCGGCCCGGGTTGTTGTCGGCCCGGGTTGTTGTCGGCCCGGGTTGTTGTCGGCCCGGGTTGTTGTCGGCCCGGGTTGTTGTCGGCCCGGGTTGTTGTCGGCCCGGGTTGTTGTCGGCCCGGGTTGTTGTCGGCCCGGGTTGTTGTCGGCCCGGGTTGTTGTCGGCCCGGGTTGTTGTCGGCCCGGGTTGTTGTCGGCCCGGGTTGTTGTCGGCCCGGGTTGTTGTCGGCCCGGGTTGTTGTCGGCCCGGGTTGTTGTCGGCCCGGGTTGTTGTCGGCCCGGGTTGTTGTCGGCCCGGGTTGTTGTCGGCCCGGGTTGTTGTCGGCCCGGGTTGTTGTCGGCCCGGGTTGTTGTCGGCCCGGGTTGTTGTCGGCCCGGGTTGTTGTCGGCCCGGGTTGTTGTCGGCCCGGGTTGTTGTCGGCCCGGGTTGTTGTCGGCCCGGGTTGTTGTCGGCCCGGGTTGTTGTCGGCCCGGGTTGTTGTCGGCCCGGGTTGTTGTCGGCCCGGGTTGTTGTCGGCCCGGGTTGTTGTCGGCCCGGGTTGTTGTCGGCCCGGGTTGTTGTCGGCCCGGGTTGTTGTCGGCCCGGGTTGTTGTCGGCCCGGGTTGTTGTCGGCCCGGGTTGTTGTCGGCCCGGGTTGTTGTCGGCCCGGGTTGTTGTCGGCCCGGGTTGTTGTCGGCCCGGGTTGTTGTCGGCCCGGGTTGTTGTCGGCCCGGGTTGTTGTCGGCCCGGGTTGTTGTCGGCCCGGGTTGTTGTCGGCCCGGGTTGTTGTCGGCCCGGGTTGTTGTCGGCCCGGGTTGTTGTCGGCCCGGGTTGTTGTCGGCCCGGGTTGTTGTCGGCCCGGGTTGTTGTCGGCCCGGGTTGTTGTCGGCCCGGGTTGTTGTCGGCCCGGGTTGTTGTCGGCCCGGTTCGCCCGGGTTGTTGTCGGCCCGGGTTGTTGTCGGCCCGGGTTGTTGTCGGCCCGGGTTGTTGTCGGCCCGGGTTGTTGTCGGCCCGGGTTGTTGTCGGCCCGGGTTGTTGTCGGCCCGGGTTGTTGTCGGCCCGGGTTGTTGTCGGCCCGGGTTGTTGTCGGCCCGGGTTGTTGTCGGCCCGGGTTGTTGTCGGCCCGGGTTGTTGTCGGCCCGGGTTGTTGTCGGCCCGGGTTGTTGTCGGCCCGGGTTGTTGTCGGCCCGGGTTGTTGTCGGCCCGGGTTGTTGTCGGCCCGGGTTGTTGTCGGCCCGGGTTGTTGTCGGCCCGGGTTGTTGTCGGCCCGGGTTGTTGTCGGCCCGGGTTGTTGTCGGCCCGGGTTGTTGTCGGCCCGGGTTGTTGTCGGCCCGGGTTGTTGTCGGCCCGGGTTGTTGTCGGCCCGGGTTGTTGTCGGCCCGGGTTGTTGTCGGCCCGGGTTGTTGTCGGCCCGGGTTGTTGTCGGCCCGGGTTGTTGTCGGCCCGGGTTGTTGTCGGCCCGGGTTGTTGTCGGCCCGGGTTGTTGTCGGCCCGGGTTGTTGTCGGCCCGGGTTGTTGTCGGCCCGGGTTGTTGTCGGCCCGGGTTGTTGTCGGCCCGGGTTGTTGTCGGCCCGGGTTGTTGTCGGCCCGGGTTGTTGTCGGCCCGGGTTGTTGTCGGCCCGGGTTGTTGTCGGCCCGGGTTGTTGTCGGCCCGGGTTGTTGTCGGCCCGGGTTGTTGTCGGCCCGGGTTGTTGTCGGCCCGGGTTGTTGTCGGCCCGGGTTGTTGTCGGCCCGGGTTGTTGTCGGCCCGGGTTGTTGTCGGCCCGGGTTGTTGTCGGCCCGGGTTGTTGTCGGCCCGGGTTGTTGTCGGCCCGGGTTGTTGTCGGCCCGGGTTGTTGTCGGCCCGGGTTGTTGTCGGCCCGGGTTGTTGTCGGCCCGGGTTGTTGTCGGCCCGGGTTGTTGTCGGCCCGGGTTGTTGTCGGCCCGGGTTGTTGTCGGCCCGGGTTGTTGTCGGCCCGGGTTGTTGTCGGCCCGGGTTGTTGTCGGCCCGGGTTGTTGTCGGCCCGGGTTGTTGTCGGCCCGGGTTGTTGTCGGCCCGGGTTGTTGTCGGCCCGGGTTGTTGTCGGCCCGGGTTGTTGTCGGCCCGGGTTGTTGTCGGCCCGGGTTGTTGTCGGCCCGGGTTGTTGTCGGCCCGGGTTGTTGTCGGCCCGGGTTGTTGTCGGCCCGGGTTGTTGTCGGCCCGGGTTGTTGTCGGCCCGGGTTGTTGTCGGCCCGGGTTGTTGTCGGCCCGGGTTGTTGTCGGCCCGGGTTGTTGTCGGCCCGGGTTGTTGTCGGCCCGGGTTGTTGTCGGCCCGGGTTGTTGTCGGCCCGGGTTGTTGTCGGCCCGGGTTGTTGTCGGCCCGGGTTGTTGTCGGCCCGGGTTGTTGTCGGCCCGGGTTGTTGTCGGCCCGGGTTGTTGTCGGCCCGGGTTGTTGTCGGCCCGGGTTGTTGTCGGCCCGGGTTGTTGTCGGCCCGGGTTGTTGTCGGCCCGGGTTGTTGTCGGCCCGGGTTGTTGTCGGCCCGGGTTGTTGTCGGCCCGGGTTGTTGTCGGCCCGGGTTGTTGTCGGCCCGGGTTGTTGTCGGCCCGGGTTGTTGTCGGCCCGGGTTGTTGTCGGCCCGGGTTGTTGTCGGCCCGGGTTGTTGTCGGCCCGGGTTGTTGTCGGCCCGGGTTGTTGTCGGCCCGGGTTGTTGTCGGCCCGGGTTGTTGTCGGCCCGGGTTGTTGTCGGCCCGGGTTGTTGTCGGCCCGGGTTGTTGTCGGCCCGGGTTGTTGTCGGCCCGGGTTGTTGTCGGCCCGGGTTGTTGTCGGCCCGGGTTGTTGTCGGCCCGGGTTGTTGTCGGCCCGGGTTGTTGTCGGCCCGGGTTGTTGTCGGCCCGGGTTGTTGTCGGCCCGGGTTGTTGTCGGCCCGGGTTGTTGTCGGCCCGGGTTGTTGTCGGCCCGGGTTGTTGTCGGCCCGGGTTGTTGTCGGCCCGGGTTGTTGTCGGCCCGGGTTGTTGTCGGCCCGGGTTGTTGTCGGCCCGGGTTGTTGTCGGCCCGGGTTGTTGTCGGCCCGGGTTGTTGTCGGCCCGGGTTGTTGTCGGCCCGGGTTGTTGTCGGCCCGGGTTGTTGTCGGCCCGGGTTGTTGTCGGCCCGGGTTGTTGTCGGCCCGGGTTGTTGTCGGCCCGGGTTGTTGTCGGCCCGGGTTGTTGTCGGCCCGGGTTGTTGTCGGCCCGGGTTGTTGTCGGCCCGGGTTGTTGTCGGCCCGGGTTGTTGTCGGCCCGGGTTGTTGTCGGCCCGGGTTGTTGTCGGCCCGGGTTGTTGTCGGCCCGGGTTGTTGTCGGCCCGGGTTGTTGTCGGCCCGGGTTGTTGTCGGCCCGGGTTGTTGTCGGCCCGGGTTGTTGTCGGCCCGGGTTGTTGTCGGCCCGGGTTGTTGTCGGCCCGGGTTGTTGTCGGCCCGGGTTGTTGTCGGCCCGGGTTGTTGTCGGCCCGGGTTGTTGTCGGCCCGGGTTGTTGTCGGCCCGGGTTGTTGTCGGCCCGGGTTGTTGTCGGCCCGGGTTGTTGTCGGCCCGGGTTGTTGTCGGCCCGGGTTGTTGTCGGCCCGGGTTGTTGTCGGCCCGGGTTGTTGTCGGCCCGGGTTGTTGTCGGCCCGGGTTGTTGTCGGCCCGGGTTGTTGTCGGCCCGGGTTGTTGTCGGCCCGGGTTGTTGTCGGCCCGGGTTGTTGTCGGCCCGGGTTGTTGTCGGCCCGGGTTGTTGTCGGCCCGGGTTGTTGTCGGCCCGGGTTGTTGTCGGCCCGGGTTGTTGTCGGCCCGGGTTGTTGTCGGCCCGGGTTGTTGTCGGCCCGGGTTGTTGTCGGCCCGGGTTGTTGTCGGCCCGGGTTGTTGTCGGCCCGGGTTGTTGTCGGCCCGGGTTGTTCGTCGGCCCGGGTTGTTGTCGGCCCGGGTTGTCGTCGGCCCGGGTTGTCGTCGGCCCGGGTTGTCGGCCGGGTTGTCGTCGGCCCGGGTTGTCGTCGGCCGGGTTGTCGTCGGCCCGGGTTGTCGTCGGCCCGGGTTGTCGTCGGCCCGGGTTGTCGTCGGCCCGGGTTGTCGTCGGCCCGGGTTGTCGTCGGCCCGGGTTGTCGTCGGCCGGCCGGGTTGTCGTCGGCCCGGGTTGTCGTCGGCCCGGGTTGTCGTCGGCCCGGGTTGTCGTCGGCCCGGGTTGTCGTCGGCCCGGGTTGTCGTCGGCCCGGGTTGTCGTCGGCCCGGGTTGTTGTCGGCCCGGGTTGTTGTCGGCCCGGGTTGTTGTCGGCCCGGGTTGTTGTCGGCCGGGTTGTTGTCGGCCCGGGTTGTTGTCGGCCCGGGTTGTTGTCGGCCCGGGTTGTTGTCGGCCCGGGTTGTTGTCGGCCCGGGTTGTTGTCGGCCCGGGTTGTTGTCGGCCCGGGTTGTTGTCGGCCCGGGTTGTTGTCGGCCCGGGTTGTTGTCGGCCCGGGTTGTTGTCGGCCCGGGTTGTTGTCGGCCCGGGTTGTTGTCGGCCCGGGTTGTTGTCGGCCCGGGTTGTTGTCGGCCCGGGTTGTTGTCGGCCCGGGTTGTTGTCGGCCCGGGTTGTTGTCGGCCCGGGTTGTTGTCGGCCCGGGTTGTCGTCGGCCCGGGTTGTCGTCGGCCCGGGTTGTCGTCGGCCCGGGTTGTCGTCGGCCCGGGTTGTCGTCGGCCCGGGTTGTCGTCGGCCCGGGTTGTCGTCGGCCCGGGTTGTCGTCGGCCCGGGTTGTCGTCGGCCCGGGTTGTCGTCGGCCCGGGTTGTCGTCGGCCCGGGTTGTCGTCGGCCCGGGTTGTCGTCGGCCCGGGTTGTCGTCGGCCCGGGTTGTTGTCGGCCCGGGTTGTTGTCGGCCCGGGTTGTTGTCGGCCCGGGTTGTTGTCGGCCCGGGTTGTTGTCGGCCCGGGTTGTTGTCGGCCCGGGTTGTTGTCGGCCCGGGTTGTTGTCGGCCCGGGTTGTTGTCGGCCCGGGTTGTTGTCGGCCCGGGTTGTTGTCGGCCCGGGTTGTTGTCGGCCCGGGTTGTTGTCGGCCCGGGTTGTTGTCGGCCCGGGTTGTTGTCGGCCCGGGTTGTTGTCGGCCCGGGTTGTTGTCGGCCCGGGTTGTTGTCGGCCCGGGTTGTTGTCGGCCCGGGTTGTTGTCGGCCCGGGTTGTTGTCGGCCCGGGTTGTTGTCGGCCCGGGTTGTTGTCGGCCCGGGTTGTTGTCGGCCCGGGTTGTTGTCGGCCCGGGTTGTCGTCGGCCCGGGTTGTCGTCGGCCCGGGTTGTCGTCGGCCCGGGTTGTCGTCGGCCCGGGTTGTCGTCGGCCCGGGTTGTCGTCGGCCCGGGTTGTCGTCGGCCCGGGTTGTCGTCGGCCCGGGTTGTCGTCGGCCCGGGTTGTCGTCGGCCCGGGTTGTCGTCGGCCCGGGTTGTCGTCGGCCCGGGTTGTCGTCGGCCCGGGTTGTCGTCGGCCCGGGTTGTCGTCGGCCCGGGTTGTCGTCGGCCCGGGTTGTCGTCGGCCCGGGTTGTCGTCGGCCCGGGTTGTCGTCGGCCCGGGTTGTCGTCGGCCCGGGTTGTCGTCGGCCCGGGTTGTCGTCGGCCCGGGTTGTCGTCGGCCCGGGTTGTCGTCGGCCCGGGTTGTCGTCGGCCCGGGTTGTCGTCGGCCCGGGTTGTTGTCGGCCCGGGTTGTTGTCGGCCCGGGTTGTTGTCGGCCCGGGTTGTTGTCGGCCCGGGTTGTTGTCGGCCCGGGTTGTTGTCGGCCCGGGTTGTTGTCGGCCCGGGTTGTTGTCGGCCCGGGTTGTTGTCGGCCCGGGTTGTTGTCGGCCCGGGTTGTTGTCGGCCCGGGTTGTTGTCGGCCCGGGTTGTTGTCGGCCCGGGTTGTTGTCGGCCCGGGTTGTTGTCGGCCCGGGTTGTTGTCGGCCCGGGTTGTTGTCGGCCCGGGTTGTTGTCGGCCCGGGTTGTTGTCGGCCCGGGTTGTTGTCGGCCCGGGTTGTTGTCGGCCCGGGTTGTTGTCGGCCCGGGTTGTTGACAACAACCCGGGCCGACAACAACCCGGGCCGACAACAACCCGGGCCGACAACAACCCGGGCCGACAACAACCCGGGCCGACAACAACCCGGGCCGACAACAACCCGGGCCGACAACAACCCGGGCCGACAACAACCCGGGCCGACAACAACCCGGGCCGACAACAACCCGGGCCGACAACAACCCGGGCCGACAACAACCCGGGCCGACAACAACCCGGGCCGACAACAACCCGGGCCGACAACAACCCGGGCCGACAACAACCCGGGCCGACAACAACCCGGGCCGACAACAACCCGGGCCGACAACAACCCGGGCCGACAACAACCCGGGCCGACAACAACCCGGGCCGACAACAACCCGGGCCGACAACAACCCGGGCCGACAACAACCCGGGCCGACAACAACCCGGGCCGACAACAACCCGGGCCGACAACAACCCGGGCCGACAACAACCCGGGCCGACAACAACCCGGGCCGACAACAACCCGGGCCGACAACAACCCGGGCCGACAACAACCCGGGCCGACAACAACCCGGGCCGACAACAACCCGGGCCGACAACAACCCGGGCCGACAACAACCCGGGCCGACAACAACCCGGGCCGACAACAACCCGGGCCGACAACAACCCGGGCCGACAACAACCCGGGCCGACAACAACCCGGGCCGACAACAACCCGGGCCGACAACAACCCGGGCCGACAACAACCCGGGCCGACAACAACCCGGGCCGACAACAACCCGGGCCGACAACAACCCGGGCCGACAACAACCCGGGCCGACAACAACCCGGGCCGACAACAACCCGGGCCGACAACAACCCGGGCCGACAACAACCCGGGCCGACAACAACCCGGGCCGACAACAACCCGGGCCGACAACAACCCGGGCCGACAACAACCCGGGCCGACAACAACCCGGGCCGACAACAACCCGGGCCGACAACAACCCGGGCCGACAACAACCCGGGCCGACAACAACCCGGGCCGACAACAACCCGGGCCGACAACAACCCGGGCCGACAACAACCCGGGCCGACAACAACCCGGGCCGACAACAACCCGGGCCGACAACAACCCGGGCCGACAACAACCCGGGCCGACAACAACCCGGGCCGACAACAACCCGGGCCGACAACAACCCGGGCCGACAACAACCCGGGCCGACAACAACCCGGGCCGACAACAACCCGGGCCGACAACAACCCGGGCCGACAACAACCCGGGCCGACAACAACCCGGGCCGACAACAACCCGGGCCGACAACAACCCGGGCCGACAACAACCCGGGCCGACAACAACCCGGGCCGACAACAACCCGGGCCGACAACAACCCGGGCCGACAACAACCCGGGCCGACAACAACCCGGGCCGACAACAACCCGGGCCGACAACAACCCGGGCCGACAACAACCCGGGCCGACAACAACCCGGGCCGACAACAACCCGGGCCGACAACAACCCGGGCCGACAACAACCCGGGCCGACAACAACCCGGGCCGACAACAACCCGGGCCGACAACAACCCGGGCCGACAACAACCCGGGCCGACAACAACCCGGGCCGACAACAACCCGGGCCGACAACAACCCGGGCCGACAACAACCCGGGCCGACAACAACCCGGGCCGACAACAACCCGGGCCGACAACAACCCGGGCCGACAACAACCCGGGCCGACAACAACCCGGGCCGACAACAACCCGGGCCGACAACAACCCGGGCCGACAACAACCCGGGCCGACAACAACCCGGGCCGACAACAACCCGGGCCGACAACAACCCGGGCCGACAACAACCCGGGCCGACAACAACCCGGGCCGACAACAACCCGGGCCGACAACAACCCGGGCCGACAACAACCCGGGCCGACAACAACCCGGGCCGACAACAACCCGGGCCGACAACAACCCGGGCCGACAACAACCCGGGCCGACAACAACCCGGGCCGACAACAACCCGGGCCGACAACAACCCGGGCCGACAACAACCCGGGCCGACAACAACCCGGGCCGACAACAACCCGGGCCGACAACAACCCGGGCCGACAACAACCCGGGCCGACAACAACCCGGGCCGACAACAACCCGGGCCGACAACAACCCGGGCCGACAACAACCCGGGCCGACAACAACCCGGGCCGACAACAACCCGGGCCGACAACAACCCGGGCCGACAACAACCCGGGCCGACAACAACCCGGGCCGACAACAACCCGGGCCGACAACAACCCGGGCCGACAACAACCCGGGCCGACAACAACCCGGGCCGACAACAACCCGGGCCGACAACAACCCGGGCCGACAACAACCCGGGCCGACAACAACCCGGGCCGACAACAACCCGGGCCGACAACAACCCGGGCCGACAACAACCCGGGCCGACAACAACCCGGGCCGACAACAACCCGGGCCGACAACAACCCGGGCCGACAACAACCCGGGCCGACAACAACCCGGGCCGACAACAACCCGGGCCGACAACAACCCGGGCCGACAACAACCCGGGCCGACAACAACCCGGGCCGACAACAACCCGGGCCGACAACAACCCGGGCCGACAACAACCCGGGCCGACAACAACCCGGGCCGACAACAACCCGGGCCGACAACAACCCGGGCCGACAACAACCCGGGCCGACAACAACCCGGGCCGACAACAACCCGGGCCGACAACAACCCGGGCCGACAACAACCCGGGCCGACAACAACCCGGGCCGACAACAACCCGGGCCGACAACAACCCGGGCCGACAACAACCCGGGCCGACAACAACCCGGGCCGACAACAACCCGGGCCGACAACAACCCGGGCCGACAACAACCCGGGCCGACAACAACCCGGGCCGACAACAACCCGGGCCGACAACAACCCGGGCCGACAACAACCCGGGCCGACAACAACCCGGGCCGACAACAACCCGGGCCGACAACAACCCGGGCCGACAACAACCCGGGCCGACAACAACCCGGGCCGACAACAACCCGGGCCGACAACAACCCGGGCCGACAACAACCCGGGCCGACAACAACCCGGGCCGACAACAACCCGGGCCGACAACAACCCGGGCCGACAACAACCCGGGCCGACAACAACCCGGGCCGACAACAACCCGGGCCGACAACAACCCGGGCCGACAACAACCCGGGCCGACAACAACCCGGGCCGACAACAACCCGGGCCGACAACAACCCGGGCCGACAACAACCCGGGCCGACAACAACCCGGGCCGACAACAACCCGGGCCGACAACAACCCGGGCCGACAACAACCCGGGCCGACAACAACCCGGGCCGACAACAACCCGGGCCGACAACAACCCGGGCCGACAACAACCCGGGCCGACAACAACCCGGGCCGACAACAACCCGGGCCGACAACAACCCGGGCCGACAACAACCCGGGCCGACAACAACCCGGGCCGACAACAACCCGGGCCGACAACAACCCGGGCCGACAACAACCCGGGCCGACAACAACCCGGGCCGACAACAACCCGGGCCGACAACAACCCGGGCCGACAACAACCCGGGCCGACAACAACCCGGGCCGACAACAACCCGGGCCGACAACAACCCGGGCCGACAACAACCCGGGCCGACAACAACCCGGGCCGACAACAACCCGGGCCGACAACAACCCGGGCCGACAACAACCCGGGCCGACAACAACCCGGGCCGACAACAACCCGGGCCGACAACAACCCGGGCCGACAACAACCCGGGCCGACAACAACCCGGGCCGACAACAACCCGGGCCGACAACAACCCGGGCCGACAACAACCCGGGCCGACAACAACCCGGGCCGACAACAACCCGGGCCGACAACAACCCGGGCCGACAACAACCCGGGCCGACAACAACCCGGGCCGACAACAACCCGGGCCGACAACAACCCGGGCCGACAACAACCCGGGCCGACAACAACCCGGGCCGACAACAACCCGGGCCGACAACAACCCGGGCCGACAACAACCCGGGCCGACAACAACCCGGGCCGACAACAACCCGGGCCGACAACAACCCGGGCCGACAACAACCCGGGCCGACAACAACCCGGGCCGACAACAACCCGGGCCGACAACAACCCGGGCCGACAACAACCCGGGCCGACAACAACCCGGGCCGACAACAACCCGGGCCGACAACAACCCGGGCCGACAACAACCCGGGCCGACAACAACCCGGGCCGACAACAACCCGGGCCGACAACAACCCGGGCCGACAACAACCCGGGCCGACAACAACCCGGGCCGACAACAACCCGGGCCGACAACAACCCGGGCCGACAACAACCCGGGCCGACAACAACCCGGGCCGACAACAACCCGGGCCGACAACAACCCGGGCCGACAACAACCCGGGCCGACAACAACCCGGGCCGACAACAGCCCGGGCCGACAACAGCCCGGGCCGACAACAGCCCGGGCCGACAACAGCCCGGGCCGACAACAGCCCGGGCCGACAACAGCCCGGGCCGACAACAGCCCGGGCCGACAACAGCCCGGGCCGACAACAGCCCGGGCCGACAACAGCCCGGGCCGACAACAGCCCGGGCCGACAACAGCCCGGGCCGACAACAGCCCGGGCCGACAACAGCCCGGGCCGACAACAGCCCGGGCCGACAACAGCCCGGGCCGACAACAGCCCGGGCCGACAACAGCCCGGGCCGACAACAGCCCGGGCCGACAACAGCCCGGGCCGACAACAGCCCGGGCCGACAACAGCCCGGGCCGACAACAGCCCGGGCCGACAACAGCCCGGGCCGACAACAGCCCGGGCCGACAACAGCCCGGGCCGACAACAGCCCGGGCCGACAACAGCCCGGGCCGACAACAGCCCGGGCCGACAACAGCCCGGGCCGACAACAGCCCGGGCCGACAACAGCCCGGGCCGACAACAGCCCGGGCCGACAACAGCCCGGGCCGACAACAGCCCGGGCCGACAACAGCCCGGGCCGACAACAGCCCGGGCCGACAACAGCCCGGGCCGACAACAGCCCGGGCCGACAACAGCCCGGGCCGACAACAGCCCGGGCCGACAACAGCCCGGGCCGACAACAGCCCGGGCCGACAACAGCCCGGGCCGACAACAGCCCGGGCCGACAACAGCCCGGGCCGACAACAGCCCGGGCCGACAACAGCCCGGGCCGACAACAGCCCGGGCCGACAACAGCCCGGGCCGACAACAGCCCGGGCCGACAACAGCCCGGGCCGACAACAGCCCGGGCCGACAACAGCCCGGGCCGACAACAGCCCGGGCCGACAACAGCCCGGGCCGACAACAGCCCGGGCCGACAACAGCCCGGGCCGACAACAGCCCGGGCCGACAACAGCCCGGGCCGACAACAGCCCGGGCCGACAACAGCCCGGGCCGACAACAGCCCGGGCCGACAACAGCCCGGGCCGACAACAGCCCGGGCCGACAACAGCCCGGGCCGACAACAGCCCGGGCCGACAACAGCCCGGGCCGACAACAGCCCGGGCCGACAACAGCCCGGGCCGACAACAGCCCGGGCCGACAACAGCCCGGGCCGACAACAGCCCGGGCCGACAACAGCCCGGGCCGACAACAGCCCGGGCCGACAACAGCCCGGGCCGACAACAGCCCGGGCCGACAACAGCCCGGGCCGACAACAGCCCGGGCCGACAACAGCCCGGGCCGACAACAGCCCGGGCCGACAACAGCCCGGGCCGACAACAGCCCGGGCCGACAACAGCCCGGGCCGACAACAGCCCGGGCCGACAACAGCCCGGGCCGACAACAGCCCGGGCCGACAACAGCCCGGGCCGACAACAGCCCGGGCCGACAACAGCCCGGGCCGACAACAACCCGGGCCGACAACAACCCGGGCCGACAACAACCCGGGCCGACAACAACCCGGGCCGACAACAGCCCGGGCCGACAACAACCCGGGCCGACAACAACCCGGGCCGACAACAACCCGGGCCGACAACAACCCGGGCCGACAACAACCCGGGCCGACAACAACCCGGGCCGACAACAACCCGGGCCGACAACAACCCGGGCCGACAACAACCCGGGCCGACAACAACCCGGGCCGACAACAACCCGGGCCGACAACAACCCGGGCCGACAACAACCCGGGCCGACAACAACCCGGGCCGACAACAACCCGGGCCGACAACAACCCGGGCCGACAACAACCCGGGCCGACAACAACCCGGGCCGACAACAACCCGGGCCGACAACAACCCGGGCCGACAACAACCCGGGCCGACAACAACCCGGGCCGACAACAACCCGGGCCGACAACAACCCGGGCCGACAACAACCCGGGCCGACAACAACCCGGGCCGACAACAACCCGGGCCGACAACAACCCGGGCCGACAACAACCCGGGCCGACAACAACCCGGGCCGACAACAACCCGGGCCGACAACAACCCGGGCCGACAACAACCCGGGCCGACAACAACCCGGGCCGACAACAACCCGGGCCGACAACAACCCGGGCCGACAACAACCCGGGCCGACAACAACCCGGGCCGACAACAACCCGGGCCGACAACAACCCGGGCCGACAACAACCCGGGCCGACAACAACCCGGGCCGACAACAACCCGGGCCGACAACAACCCGGGCCGACAACAACCCGGGCCGACAACAACCCGGGCCGACAACAACCCGGGCCGACAACAACCCGGGCCGACAACAACCCGGGCCGACAACAACCCGGGCCGACAACAACCCGGGCCGACAACAACCCGGGCCGACAACAACCCGGGCCGACAACAACCCGGGCCGACAACAACCCGGGCCGACAACAACCCGGGCCGACAACAACCCGGGCCGACAACAACCCGGGCCGACAACAACCCGGGCCGACAACAACCCGGGCCGACAACAACCCGGGCCGACAACAACCCGGGCCGACAACAACCCGGGCCGACAACAACCCGGGCCGACAACAACCCGGGCCGACAACAACCCGGGCCGACAACAACCCGGGCCGACAACAACCCGGGCCGACAACAACCCGGGCCGACAACAACCCGGGCCGACAACAACCCGGGCCGACAACAACCCGGGCCGACAACAACCCGGGCCGACAACAACCCGGGCCGACAACAACCCGGGCCGACAACAACCCGGGCCGACAACAACCCGGGCCGACAACAACCCGGGCCGACAACAACCCGGGCCGACAACAACCCGGGCCGACAACAACCCGGGCCGACAACAACCCGGGCCGACAACAACCCGGGCCGACAACAACCCGGGCCGACAACAACCCGGGCCGACAACAACCCGGGCCGACAACAACCCGGGCCGACAACAACCCGGGCCGACAACAACCCGGGCCGACAACAACCCGGGCCGACAACAACCCGGGCCGACAACAACCCGGGCCGACAACAACCCGGGCCGACAACAACCCGGGCCGACAACAACCCGGGCCGACAACAACCCGGGCCGACAACAACCCGGGCCGACAACAACCCGGGCCGACAACAACCCGGGCCGACAACAACCCGGGCCGACAACAACCCGGGCCGACAACAACCCGGGCCGACAACAACCCGGGCCGACAACAACCCGGGCCGACAACAACCCGGGCCGACAACAACCCGGGCCGACAACAACCCGGGCCGACAACAACCCGGGCCGACAACAACCCGGGCCGACAACAACCCGGGCCGACAACAACCCGGGCCGACAACAACCCGGGCCGACAACAACCCGGGCCGACAACAACCCGGGCCGACAACAACCCGGGCCGACAACAACCCGGGCCGACAACAACCCGGGCCGACAACAACCCGGGCCGACAACAACCCGGGCCGACAACAACCCGGGCCGACAACAACCCGGGCCGACAACAACCCGGGCCGACAACAACCCGGGCCGACAACAACCCGGGCCGACAACAACCCGGGCCGACAACAACCCGGGCCGACAACAACCCGGGCCGACAACAACCCGGGCCGACAACAACCCGGGCCGACAACAACCCGGGCCGACAACAACCCGGGCCGACAACAACCCGGGCCGACAACAACCCGGGCCGACAACAACCCGGGCCGACAACAACCCGGGCCGACAACAACCCGGGCCGACAACAACCCGGGCCGACAACAACCCGGGCCGACAACAACCCGGGCCGACAACAACCCGGGCCGACAACAACCCGGGCCGACAACAACCCGGGCCGACAACAACCCGGGCCGACAACAACCCGGGCCGACAACAACCCGGGCCGACAACAACCCGGGCCGACAACAACCCGGGCCGACAACAACCCGGGCCGACAACAACCCGGGCCGACAACAACCCGGGCCGACAACAACCCGGGCCGACAACAACCCGGGCCGACAACAACCCGGGCCGACAACAACCCGGGCCGACAACAACCCGGGCCGACAACAACCCGGGCCGACAACAACCCGGGCCGACAACAACCCGGGCCGACAACAACCCGGGCCGACAACAACCCGGGCCGACAACAACCCGGGCCGACAACAACCCGGGCCGACAACAACCCGGGCCGACAACAACCCGGGCCGACAACAACCCGGGCCGACAACAACCCGGGCCGACAACAACCCGGGCCGACAACAACCCGGGCCGACAACAACCCGGGCCGACAACAACCCGGGCCGACAACAACCCGGGCCGACAACAACCCGGGCCGACAACAACCCGGGCCGACAACAACCCGGGCCGACAACAACCCGGGCCGACAACAACCCGGGCCGACAACAACCCGGGCCGACAACAACCCGGGCCGACAACAACCCGGGCCGACAACAACCCGGGCCGACAACAACCCGGGCCGACAACAACCCGGGCCGACAACAACCCGGGCCGACAACAACCCGGGCCGACAACAACCCGGGCCGACAACAACCCGGGCCGACAACAACCCGGGCCGACAACAACCCGGGCCGACAACAACCCGGGCCGACAACAACCCGGGCCGACAACAACCCGGGCCGACAACAACCCGGGCCGACAACAACCCGGGCCGACAACAACCCGGGCCGACAACAACCCGGGCCGACAACAACCCGGGCCGACAACAACCCGGGCCGACAACAACCCGGGCCGACAACAACCCGGGCCGACAACAACCCGGGCCGACAACAACCCGGGCCGACAACAACCCGGGCCGACAACAACCCGGGCCGACAACAACCCGGGCCGACAACAACCCGGGCCGACAACAACCCGGGCCGACAACAACCCGGGCCGACAACAACCCGGGCCGACAACAACCCGGGCCGACAACAACCCGGGCCGACAACAACCCGGGCCGACAACAACCCGGGCCGACAACAACCCGGGCCGACAACAACCCGGGCCGACAACAACCCGGGCCGACAACAACCCGGGCCGACAACAACCCGGGCCGACAACAACCCGGGCCGACAACAACCCGGGCCGACAACAACCCGGGCCGACAACAACCCGGGCCGACAACAACCCGGGCCGACAACAACCCGGGCCGACAACAACCCGGGCCGACAACAACCCGGGCCGACAACAACCCGGGCCGACAACAACCCGGGCCGACAACAACCCGGGCCGACAACAACCCGGGCCGACAACAACCCGGGCCGACAACAACCCGGGCCGACAACAACCCGGGCCGACAACAACCCGGGCCGACAACAACCCGGGCCGACAACAACCCGGGCCGACAACAACCCGGGCCGACAACAACCCGGGCCGACAACAACCCGGGCCGACAACAACCCGGGCCGACAACAACCCGGGCCGACAACAACCCGGGCCGACAACAACCCGGGCCGACAACAACCCGGGCCGACAACAACCCGGGCCGACAACAACCCGGGCCGACAACAACCCGGGCCGACAACAACCCGGGCCGACAACAACCCGGGCCGACAACAACCCGGGCCGACAACAACCCGGGCCGACAACAACCCGGGCCGACAACAACCCGGGCCGACAACAACCCGGGCCGACAACAACCCGGGCCGACAACAACCCGGGCCGACAACAACCCGGGCCGACAACAACCCGGGCCGACAACAACCCGGGCCGACAACAACCCGGGCCGACAACAACCCGGGCCGACAACAACCCGGGCCGACAACAACCCGGGCCGACAACAACCCGGGCCGACAACAACCCGGGCCGACAACAACCCGGGCCGACAACAACCCGGGCCGACAACAACCCGGGCCGACAACAACCCGGGCCGACAACAACCCGGGCCGACAACAACCCGGGCCGACAACAACCCGGGCCGACAACAACCCGGGCCGACAACAACCCGGGCCGACAACAACCCGGGCCGACAACAACCCGGGCCGACAACAACCCGGGCCGACAACAACCCGGGCCGACAACAACCCGGGCCGACAACAACCCGGGCCGACAACAACCCGGGCCGACAACAACCCGGGCCGACAACAACCCGGGCCGACAACAACCCGGGCCGACAACAACCCGGGCCGACAACAACCCGGGCCGACAACAACCCGGGCCGACAACAACCCGGGCCGACAACAACCCGGGCCGACAACAACCCGGGCCGACAACAACCCGGGCCGACAACAACCCGGGCCGACAACAACCCGGGCCGACAACAACCCGGGCCGACAACAACCCGGGCCGACAACAACCCGGGCCGACAACAACCCGGGCCGACAACAACCCGGGCCGACAACAACCCGGGCCGACAACAACCCGGGCCGACAACAACCCGGGCCGACAACAACCCGGGCCGACAACAACCCGGGCCGACAACAACCCGGGCCGACAACAACCCGGGCCGACAACAACCCGGGCCGACAACAACCCGGGCCGACAACAACCCGGGCCGACAACAACCCGGGCCGACAACAACCCGGGCCGACAACAACCCGGGCCGACAACAACCCGGGCCGACAACAACCCGGGCCGACAACAACCCGGGCCGACAACAACCCGGGCCGACAACAACCCGGGCCGACAACAACCCGGGCCGACAACAACCCGGGCCGACAACAACCCGGGCCGACAACAACCCGGGCCGACAACAACCCGGGCCGACAACAACCCGGGCCGACAACAACCCGGGCCGACAACAACCCGGGCCGACAACAACCCGGGCCGACAACAACCCGGGCCGACAACAACCCGGGCCGACAACAACCCGGGCCGACAACAACCCGGGCCGACAACAACCCGGGCCGACAACAACCCGGGCCGACAACAACCCGGGCCGACAACAACCCGGGCCGACAACAACCCGGGCCGACAACAACCCGGGCCGACAACAACCCGGGCCGACAACAACCCGGGCCGACAACAACCCGGGCCGACAACAACCCGGGCCGACAACAACCCGGGCCGACAACAACCCGGGCCGACAACAACCCGGGCCGACAACAACCCGGGCCGACAACAACCCGGGCCGACAACAACCCGGGCCGACAACAACCCGGGCCGACAACAACCCGGGCCGACAACAACCCGGGCCGACAACAACCCGGGCCGACAACAACCCGGGCCGACAACAACCCGGGCCGACAACAACCCGGGCCGACAACAACCCGGGCCGACAACAACCCGGGCCGACAACAACCCGGGCCGACAACAACCCGGGCCGACAACAACCCGGGCCGACAACAACCCGGGCCGACAACAACCCGGGCCGACAACAACCCGGGCCGACAACAACCCGGGCCGACAACAACCCGGGCCGACAACAACCCGGGCCGACAACAACCCGGGCCGACAACAACCCGGGCCGACAACAACCCGGGCCGACAACAACCCGGGCCGACAACAACCCGGGCCGACAACAACCCGGGCCGACAACAACCCGGGCCGACAACAACCCGGGCCGACAACAACCCGGGCCGACAACAACCCGGGCCGACAACAACCCGGGCCGACAACAACCCGGGCCGACAACAACCCGGGCCGACAACAACCCGGGCCGACAACAACCCGGGCCGACAACAACCCGGGCCGACAACAACCCGGGCCGACAACAACCCGGGCCGACAACAACCCGGGCCGACAACAACCCGGGCCGACAACAACCCGGGCCGACAACAACCCGGGCCGACAACAACCCGGGCCGACAACAACCCGGGCCGACAACAACCCGGGCCGACAACAACCCGGGCCGACAACAACCCGGGCCGACAACAACCCGGGCCGACAACAACCCGGGCCGACAACAACCCGGGCCGACAACAACCCGGGCCGACAACAACCCGGGCCGACAACAACCCGGGCCGACAACAACCCGGGCCGACAACAACCCGGGCCGACAACAACCCGGGCCGACAACAACCCGGGCCGACAACAACCCGGGCCGACAACAACCCGGGCCGACAACAACCCGGGCCGACAACAACCCGGGCCGACAACAACCCGGGCCGACAACAACCCGGGCCGACAACAACCCGGGCCGACAACAACCCGGGCCGACAACAACCCGGGCCGACAACAACCCGGGCCGACAACAACCCGGGCCGACAACAACCCGGGCCGACAACAACCCGGGCCGACAACAGCCCGGGCCGACAACAGCCCGGGCCGACAACAGCCCGGGCCGACAACAGCCCGGGCCGACAACAGCCCGGGCCGACAACAGCCCGGGCCGACAACAGCCCGGGCCGACAACAGCCCGGGCCGACAACAGCCCGGGCCGACAACAGCCCGGGCCGACAACAGCCCGGGCCGACAACAGCCCGGGCCGACAACAGCCCGGGCCGACAACAGCCCGGGCCGACAACAGCCCGGGCCGACAACAGCCCGGGCCGACAACAGCCCGGGCCGACAACAGCCCGGGCCGACAACAGCCCGGGCCGACAACAGCCCGGGCCGACAACAGCCCGGGCCGACAACAGCCCGGGCCGACAACAGCCCGGGCCGACAACAGCCCGGGCCGACAACAGCCCGGGCCGACAACAGCCCGGGCCGACAACAGCCCGGGCCGACAACAGCCCGGGCCGACAACAGCCCGGGCCGACAACAGCCCGGGCCGACAACAGCCCGGGCCGACAACAGCCCGGGCCGACAACAGCCCGGGCCGACAACAGCCCGGGCCGACAACAGCCCGGGCCGACAACAGCCCGGGCCGACAACAGCCCGGGCCGACAACAGCCCGGGCCGACAACAGCCCGGGCCGACAACAGCCCGGGCCGACAACAGCCCGGGCCGACAACAGCCCGGGCCGACAACAGCCCGGGCCGACAACAGCCCGGGCCGACAACAGCCCGGGCCGACAACAGCCCGGGCCGACAACAGCCCGGGCCGACAACAGCCCGGGCCGACAACAGCCCGGGCCGACAACAGCCCGGGCCGACAACAGCCCGGGCCGACAACAGCCCGGGCCGACAACAGCCCGGGCCGACAACAGCCCGGGCCGACAACAGCCCGGGCCGACAACAGCCCGGGCCGACAACAGCCCGGGCCGACAACAGCCCGGGCCGACAACAGCCCGGGCCGACAACAGCCCGGGCCGACAACAGCCCGGGCCGACAACAGCCCGGGCCGACAACAGCCCGGGCCGACAACAGCCCGGGCCGACAACAGCCCGGGCCGACAACAGCCCGGGCCGACAACAGCCCGGGCCGACAACAGCCCGGGCCGACAACAGCCCGGGCCGACAACAGCCCGGGCCGACAACAGCCCGGGCCGACAACAGCCCGGGCCGACAACAGCCCGGGCCGACAACAGCCCGGGCCGACAACAGCCCGGGCCGACAACAGCCCGGGCCGACAACAGCCCGGGCCGACAACAGCCCGGGCCGACAACAGCCCGGGCCGACAACAGCCCGGGCCGACAACAGCCCGGGCCGACAACAGCCCGGGCCGACAACAGCCCGGGCCGACAACAGCCCGGGCCGACAACAGCCCGGGCCGACAACAGCCCGGGCCGACAACAGCCCGGGCCGACAACAGCCCGGGCCGACAACAGCCCGGGCCGACAACAGCCCGGGCCGACAACAGCCCGGGCCGACAACAGCCCGGGCCGACAACAGCCCGGGCCGACAACAGCCCGGGCCGACAACAGCCCGGGCCGACAACAGCCCGGGCCGACAACAGCCCGGGCCGACAACAGCCCGGGCCGACAACAGCCCGGGCCGACAACAGCCCGGGCCGACAACAGCCCGGGCCGACAACAGCCCGGGCCGACAACAGCCCGGGCCGACAACAGCCCGGGCCGACAACAGCCCGGGCCGACAACAGCCCGGGCCGACAACAGCCCGGGCCGACAACAGCCCGGGCCGACAACAGCCCGGGCCGACAACAGCCCGGGCCGACAACAGCCCGGGCCGACAACAGCCCGGGCCGACAACAGCCCGGGCCGACAACAGCCCGGGCCGACAACAGCCCGGGCCGACAACAGCCCGGGCCGACAACAGCCCGGGCCGACAACAGCCCGGGCCGACAACAGCCCGGGCCGACAACAGCCCGGGCCGACAACAGCCCGGGCCGACAACAGCCCGGGCCGACAACAGCCCGGGCCGACAACAGCCCGGGCCGACAACAGCCCGGGCCGACAACAGCCCGGGCCGACAACAGCCCGGGCCGACAACAGCCCGGGCCGACAACAGCCCGGGCCGACAACAGCCCGGGCCGACAACAGCCCGGGCCGACAACAGCCCGGGCCGACAACAGCCCGGGCCGACAACAGCCCGGGCCGACAACAGCCCGGGCCGACAACAGCCCGGGCCGACAACAGCCCGGGCCGACAACAGCCCGGGCCGACAACAGCCCGGGCCGACAACAGCCCGGGCCGACAACAGCCCGGGCCGACAACAGCCCGGGCCGACAACAGCCCGGGCCGACAACAGCCCGGGCCGACAACAGCCCGGGCCGACAACAGCCCGGGCCGACAACAGCCCGGGCCGACAACAGCCCGGGCCGACAACAGCCCGGGCCGACAACAGCCCGGGCCGACAACAGCCCGGGCCGACAACAGCCCGGGCCGACAACAGCCCGGGCCGACAACAGCCCGGGCCGACAACAGCCCGGGCCGACAACAGCCCGGGCCGACAACAGCCCGGGCCGACAACAGCCCGGGCCGACAACAGCCCGGGCCGACAACAGCCCGGGCCGACAACAGCCCGGGCCGACAACAGCCCGGGCCGACAACAGCCCGGGCCGACAACAGCCCGGGCCGACAACAGCCCGGGCCGACAACAGCCCGGGCCGACAACAGCCCGGGCCGACAACAGCCCGGGCCGACAACAGCCCGGGCCGACAACAGCCCGGGCCGACAACAGCCCGGGCCGACAACAGCCCGGGCCGACAACAGCCCGGGCCGACAACAGCCCGGGCCGACAACAGCCCGGGCCGACAACAGCCCGGGCCGACAACAGCCCGGGCCGACAACAGCCCGGGCCGACAACAGCCCGGGCCGACAACAGCCCGGGCCGACAACAGCCCGGGCCGACAACAACCCGGGCCGACAACAACCCGGGCCGACAACAACCCGGGCCGACAACAACCCGGGCCGACAACAACCCGGGCCGACAACAACCCGGGCCGACAACAACCCGGGCCGACAACAACCCGGGCCGACAACAACCCGGGCCGACAACAACCCGGGCCGACAACAACCCGGGCCGACAACAACCCGGGCCGACAACAACCCGGGCCGACAACAACCCGGGCCGACAACAACCCGGGCCGACAACAACCCGGGCCGACAACAACCCGGGCCGACAACAACCCGGGCCGACAACAACCCGGGCCGACAACAACCCGGGCCGACAACAACCCGGGCCGACAACAACCCGGGCCGACAACAACCCGGGCCGACAACAACCCGGGCCGACAACAACCCGGGCCGACAACAACCCGGGCCGACAACAACCCGGGCCGACAACAACCCGGGCCGACAACAACCCGGGCCGACAACAACCCGGGCCGACAACAACCCGGGCCGACAACAACCCGGGCCGACAACAACCCGGGCCGACAACAACCCGGGCCGACAACAACCCGGGCCGACAACAACCCGGGCCGACAACAACCCGGGCCGACAACAACCCGGGCCGACAACAACCCGGGCCGACAACAACCCGGGCCGACAACAACCCGGGCCGACAACAACCCGGGCCGACAACAACCCGGGCCGACAACAACCCGGGCCGACAACAACCCGGGCCGACAACAACCCGGGCCGACAACAACCCGGGCCGACAACAACCCGGGCCGACAACAACCCGGGCCGACAACAACCCGGGCCGACAACAACCCGGGCCGACAACAACCCGGGCCGACAACAACCCGGGCCGACAACAACCCGGGCCGACAACAACCCGGGCCGACAACAACCCGGGCCGACAACAACCCGGGCCGACAACAACCCGGGCCGACAACAACCCGGGCCGACAACAACCCGGGCCGACAACAACCCGGGCCGACAACAACCCGGGCCGACAACAACCCGGGCCGACAACAACCCGGGCCGACAACAACCCGGGCCGACAACAACCCGGGCCGACAACAACCCGGGCCGACAACAACCCGGGCCGACAACAACCCGGGCCGACAACAACCCGGGCCGACAACAACCCGGGCCGACAACAACCCGGGCCGACAACAACCCGGGCCGACAACAACCCGGGCCGACAACAACCCGGGCCGACAACAACCCGGGCCGACAACAACCCGGGCCGACAACAACCCGGGCCGACAACAACCCGGGCCGACAACAACCCGGGCCGACAACAACCCGGGCCGACAACAACCCGGGCCGACAACAACCCGGGCCGACAACAACCCGGGCCGACAACAACCCGGGCCGACAACAACCCGGGCCGACAACAACCCGGGCCGACAACAACCCGGGCCGACAACAACCCGGGCCGACAACAACCCGGGCCGACAACAACCCGGGCCGACAACAACCCGGGCCGACAACAACCCGGGCCGACAACAACCCGGGCCGACAACAACCCGGGCCGACAACAACCCGGGCCGACAACAACCCGGGCCGACAACAACCCGGGCCGACAACAACCCGGGCCGACAACAACCCGGGCCGACAACAACCCGGGCCGACAACAACCCGGGCCGACAACAACCCGGGCCGACAACAACCCGGGCCGACAACAACCCGGGCCGACAACAACCCGGGCCGACAACAACCCGGGCCGACAACAACCCGGGCCGACAACAACCCGGGCCGACAACAACCCGGGCCGACAACAACCCGGGCCGACAACAACCCGGGCCGACAACAACCCGGGCCGACAACAACCCGGGCCGACAACAACCCGGGCCGACAACAACCCGGGCCGACAACAACCCGGGCCGACAACAACCCGGGCCGACAACAACCCGGGCCGACAACAACCCGGGCCGACAACAACCCGGGCCGACAACAACCCGGGCCGACAACAACCCGGGCCGACAACAACCCGGGCCGACAACAACCCGGGCCGACAACAACCCGGGCCGACAACAACCCGGGCCGACAACAACCCGGGCCGACAACAACCCGGGCCGACAACAACCCGGGCCGACAACAACCCGGGCCGACAACAACCCGGGCCGACAACAACCCGGGCCGACAACAACCCGGGCCGACAACAACCCGGGCCGACAACAACCCGGGCCGACAACAACCCGGGCCGACAACAACCCGGGCCGACAACAACCCGGGCCGACAACAACCCGGGCCGACAACAACCCGGGCCGACAACAACCCGGGCCGACAACAACCCGGGCCGACAACAACCCGGGCCGACAACAACCCGGGCCGACAACAACCCGGGCCGACAACAACCCGGGCCGACAACAACCCGGGCCGACAACAACCCGGGCCGACAACAACCCGGGCCGACAACAACCCGGGCCGACAACAACCCGGGCCGACAACAACCCGGGCCGACAACAACCCGGGCCGACAACAACCCGGGCCGACAACAACCCGGGCCGACAACAACCCGGGCCGACAACAACCCGGGCCGACAACAACCCGGGCCGACAACAACCCGGGCCGACAACAACCCGGGCCGACAACAACCCGGGCCGACAACAACCCGGGCCGACAACAACCCGGGCCGACAACAACCCGGGCCGACAACAACCCGGGCCGACAACAACCCGGGCCGACAACAACCCGGGCCGACAACAACCCGGGCCGACAACAACCCGGGCCGACAACAACCCGGGCCGACAACAACCCGGGCCGACAACAACCCGGGCCGACAACAACCCGGGCCGACAACAACCCGGGCCGACAACAACCCGGGCCGACAACAACCCGGGCCGACAACAACCCGGGCCGACAACAACCCGGGCCGACAACAACCCGGGCCGACAACAACCCGGGCCGACAACAACCCGGGCCGACAACAACCCGGGCCGACAACAACCCGGGCCGACAACAACCCGGGCCGACAACAACCCGGGCCGACAACAACCCGGGCCGACAACAACCCGGGCCGACAACAACCCGGGCCGACAACAACCCGGGCCGACAACAACCCGGGCCGACAACAACCCGGGCCGACAACAACCCGGGCCGACAACAACCCGGGCCGACAACAACCCGGGCCGACAACAACCCGGGCCGACAACAACCCGGGCCGACAACAACCCGGGCCGACAACAACCCGGGCCGACAACAACCCGGGCCGACAACAACCCGGGCCGACAACAACCCGGGCCGACAACAACCCGGGCCGACAACAACCCGGGCCGACAACAACCCGGGCCGACAACAACCCGGGCCGACAACAACCCGGGCCGACAACAACCCGGGCCGACAACAACCCGGGCCGACAACAACCCGGGCCGACAACAACCCGGGCCGACAACAACCCGGGCCGACAACAACCCGGGCCGACAACAACAGCCCCGGGCCGACAACAGCCCGAGGGCCGACAACAGGGCCCCGCCACCCAACGAGCCCGCCCGGGCCGACAACCCCCGACAACAGCCCGGGCCGACAACAGCCCGGGCCGACAACAAGCCCTAGGGCGAGCAACAGCCCGGGCCGACAACGAGCCCGGGCCTGACAACAGCCCGGGGCCCGGACAACAGCCCGGGCCGACAACGAGCCCGGGCCGACAACAGCCCGGGCCGACAACAGCCCGGGCCGACAACAGCCCGGGCCGACAACAGCCCGGGCCGACAACAGCCCGGGCCGACAACAGCCCGGGCCGACAACAGCCCGGGCCGACAACAGCCCGGGCCGACAACAGCCCGGGCCGACAACAGCCCGGGCCGACAACAGCCCGGGCCGACAACAGCCCGGGCCGACAACAGCCCGGGCCGACAACAGCCCGGGCCGACAACAGCCCGGGCCGACAACAGCCCGGGCCGACAACAGCCCGGGCCGACAACAGCCCGGGCCGACAACAGCCCGGGCCGACAACAGCCCGGGCCGACAACAGCCCGGGCCGACAACAGCCCGGGCCGACAACAGCCCGGGCCGACAACAGCCCGGGCCGACAACAGCCCGGGCCGACAACAGCCCGGGCCGACAACAGCCCGGGCCGACAACAGCCCGGGCCGACAACAGCCCGGGCCGACAACAGCCCGGGCCGACAACAGCCCGGGCCGACAACAGCCCGGGCCGACAACAGCCCGGGCCGACAACAGCCCGGGCCGACAACAGCCCGGGCCGACAACAGCCCGGGCCGACAACAGCCCGGGCCGACAACAGCCCGGGCCGACAACAGCCCGGGCCGACAACAGCCCGGGCCGACAACAGCCCGGGCCGACAACAGCCCGGGCCGACAACAGCCCGGGCCGACAACAGCCCGGGCCGACAACAGCCCGGGCCGACAACAGCCCGGGCCGACAACAGCCCGGGCCGACAACAGCCCGGGCCGACAACAGCCCGGGCCGACAACAGCCCGGGCCGACAACAGCCCGGGCCGACAACAGCCCGGGCCGACAACAGCCCGGGCCGACAACAGCCCGGGCCGACAACAGCCCGGGCCGACAACAGCCCGGGCCGACAACAGCCCGGGCCGACAACAGCCCGGGCCGACAACAGCCCGGGCCGACAACAGCCCGGGCCGACAACAGCCCGGGCCGACAACAGCCCGGGCCGACAACAGCCCGGGCCGACAACAGCCCGGGCCGACAACAGCCCGGGCCGACAACAGCCCGGGCCGACAACAGCCCGGGCCGACAACAGCCCGGGCCGACAACAGCCCGGGCCGACAACAGCCCGGGCCGACAACAGCCCGGGCCGACAACAGCCCGGGCCGACAACAGCCCGGGCCGACAACAGCCCGGGCCGACAACAGCCCGGGCCGACAACAGCCCGGGCCGACAACAGCCCGGGCCGACAACAGCCCGGGCCGACAACAGCCCGGGCCGACAACAGCCCGGGCCGACAACAGCCCGGGCCGACAACAGCCCGGGCCGACAACAGCCCGGGCCGACAACAGCCCGGGCCGACAACAGCCCGGGCCGACAACAGCCCGGGCCGACAACAGCCCGGGCCGACAACAGCCCGGGCCGACAACAGCCCGGGCCGACAACAGCCCGGGCCGACAACAGCCCGGGCCGACAACAGCCCGGGCCGACAACAGCCCGGGCCGACAACAGCCCGGGCCGACAACAGCCCGGGCCGACAACAGCCCGGGCCGACAACAGCCCGGGCCGACAACAGCCCGGGCCGACAACAGCCCGGGCCGACAACAGCCCGGGCCGACAACAGCCCGGGCCGACAACAGCCCGGGCCGACAACAGCCCGGGCCGACAACAGCCCGGGCCGACAACAGCCCGGGCCGACAACAGCCCGGGCCGACAACAGCCCGGGCCGACAACAGCCCGGGCCGACAACAGCCCGGGCCGACAACAGCCCGGGCCGACAACAGCCCGGGCCGACAACAGCCCGGGCCGACAACAGCCCGGGCCGACAACAGCCCGGGCCGACAACAGCCCGGGCCGACAACAGCCCGGGCCGACAACAGCCCGGGCCGACAACAGCCCGGGCCGACAACAGCCCGGGCCGACAACAGCCCGGGCCGACAACAGCCCGGGCCGACAACAGCCCGGGCCGACAACAGCCCGGGCCGACAACAGCCCGGGCCGACAACAGCCCGGGCCGACAACAGCCCGGGCCGACAACAACCCGGGCCGACAACACCCGGGCCGACAACAACCCGGGCCGACAACAACCCGGGCCGACAACAACCCGGGCCGACAACAACCCGGGCCGACAACAACCCGGGCCGACAACAACCCGGGCCGACAACAACCCGGGCCGACAACAACCCGGGCACGACAACAACCCGGGCCGACAACAACCCGGGCCGACAACAACCCGGGCCGACAACAACCCGGGCCGACAACAACCCGGGCCGACAACAACCCGGGCCGACAACAACCCGGGCCGACAACAACCCGGGCCGACAACAACCCGGGCCGACAACAACCCGGGCCGACAACAACCCGGGCCGACAACAACCCGGGCCGACAACAACCCGGGCCGACAACAACCCGGGCCGACAACAACCCGGGCCGACAACAACCCGGGCCGACAACAACCCGGGCCGACAACAACCCGGGCCGACAACAACCCGGGCCGACAACAACCCGGGCCGACAACAACCCGGGCCGACAACAACCCGGGCCGACAACAACCCGGGCCGACAACAACCCGGGCCGACAACAACCCGGGCCGACAACAACCCGGGCCGACAACAACCCGGGCCGACAACAACCCGGGCCGACAACAACCCGGGCCGACAACAACCCGGGCCGACAACAACCCGGGCCGACAACAACCCGGGCCGACAACAACCCGGGCCGACAACAACCCGGGCCGACAACAACCCGGGCCGACAACAACCCGGGCCGACAACAACCCGGGCCGACAACAACCCGGGCCGACAACAACCCGGGCCGACAACAACCCGGGCCGACAACAACCCGGGCCGACAACAACCCGGGCCGACAACAACCCGGGCCGACAACAACCCGGGCCGACAACAACCCGGGCCGACAACAACCCGGGCCGACAACAACCCGGGCCGACAACAACCCGGGCCGACAACAACCCGGGCCGACAACAACCCGGGCCGACAACAACCCGGGCCGACAACAACCCGGGCCGACAACAACCCGGGCCGACAACAACCCGGGCCGACAACAACCCGGGCCGACAACAACCCGGGCCGACAACAACCCGGGCCGACAACAACCCGGGCCGACAACAACCCGGGCCGACAACAACCCGGGCCGACAACAACCCGGGCCGACAACAACCCGGGCCGACAACAACCCGGGCCGACAACAACCCGGGCCGACAACAACCCGGGCCGACAACAACCCGGGCCGACAACAACCCGGGCCGACAACAACCCGGGCCGACAACAACCCGGGCCGACAACAACCCGGGCCGACAACAACCCGGGCCGACAACAACCCGGGCCGACAACAACCCGGGCCGACAACAACCCGGGCCGACAACAACCCGGGCCGACAACAACCCGGGCCGACAACAACCCGGGCCGACAACAACCCGGGCCGACAACAACCCGGGCCGACAACAACCCGGGCCGACAACAACCCGGGCCGACAACAACCCGGGCCGACAACAACCCGGGCCGACAACAACCCGGGCCGACAACAACCCGGGCCGACAACAACCCGGGCCGACAACAACCCGGGCCGACAACAACCCGGGCCGACAACAACCCGGGCCGACAACAACCCGGGCCGACAACAACCCGGGCCGACAACAACCCGGGCCGACAACAACCCGGGCCGACAACAACCCGGGCCGACAACAACCCGGGCCGACAACAACCCGGGCCGACAACAACCCGGGCCGACAACAACCCGGGCCGACAACAACCCGGGCCGACAACAACCCGGGCCGACAACAACCCGGGCCGACAACAACCCGGGCCGACAACAACCCGGGCCGACAACAACCCGGGCCGACAACAACCCGGGCCGACAACAACCCGGGCCGACAACAACCCGGGCCGACAACAACCCGGGCCGACAACAACCCGGGCCGACAACAACCCGGGCCGACAACAACCCGGGCCGACAACAACCCGGGCCGACAACAACCCGGGCCGACAACAACCCGGGCCGACAACAACCCGGGCCGACAACAACCCGGGCCGACAACAACCCGGGCCGACAACAACCCGGGCCGACAACAACCCGGGCCGACAACAACCCGGGCCGACAACAACCCGGGCCGACAACAACCCGGGCCGACAACAACCCGGGCCGACAACAACCCGGGCCGACAACAACCCGGGCCGACAACAACCCGGGCCGACAACAACCCGGGCCGACAACAACCCGGGCCGACAACAACCCGGGCCGACAACAACCCGGGCCGACAACAACCCGGGCCGACAACAACCCGGGCCGACAACAACCCGGGCCGACAACAACCCGGGCCGACAACAACCCGGGCCGACAACAACCCGGGCCGACAACAACCCGGGCCGACAACAACCCGGGCCGACAACAACCCGGGCCGACAACAACCCGGGCCGACAACAACCCGGGCCGACAACAACCCGGGCCGACAACAACCCGGGCCGACAACAACCCGGGCCGACAACAACCCGGGCCGACAACAACCCGGGCCGACAACAACCCGGGCCGACAACAACCCGGGCCGACAACAACCCGGGCCGACAACAACCCGGGCCGACAACAACCCGGGCCGACAACAACCCGGGCCGACAACAACCCGGGCCGACAACAACCCGGGCCGACAACAACCCGGGCCGACAACAACCCGGGCCGACAACAACCCGGGCCGACAACAACCCGGGCCGACAACAACCCGGGCCGACAACAACCCGGGCCGACAACAACCCGGGCCGACAACAACCCGGGCCGACAACAACCCGGGCCGACAACAACCCGGGCCGACAACAACCCGGGCCGACAACAACCCGGGCCGACAACAACCCGGGCCGACAACAACCCGGGCCGACAACAACCCGGGCCGACAACAACCCGGGCCGACAACAACCCGGGCCGACAACAACCCGGGCCGACAACAACCCGGGCCGACAACAACCCGGGCCGACAACAACCCGGGCCGACAACAACCCGGGCCGACAACAACCCGGGCCGACAACAACCCGGGCCGACAACAACCCGGGCCGACAACAACCCGGGCCGACAACAACCCGGGCCGACAACAACCCGGGCCGACAACAACCCGGGCCGACAACAACCCGGGCCGACAACAACCCGGGCCGACAACAACCCGGGCCGACAACAACCCGGGCCGACAACAACCCGGGCCGACAACAACCCGGGCCGACAACAACCCGGGCCGACAACAACCCGGGCCGACAACAACCCGGGCCGACAACAACCCGGGCCGACAACAACCCGGGCCGACAACAACCCGGGCCGACAACAACCCGGGCCGACAACAACCCGGGCCGACAACAACCCGGGCCGACAACAACCCGGGCCGACAACAACCCGGGCCGACAACAACCCGGGCCGACAACAACCCGGGCCGACAACAACCCGGGCCGACAACAACCCGGGCCGACAACAACCCGGGCCGACAACAACCCGGGCCGACAACAACCCGGGCCGACAACAACCCGGGCCGACAACAACCCGGGCCGACAACAACCCGGGCCGACAACAACCCGGGCCGACAACAACCCGGGCCGACAACAACCCGGGCCGACAACAACCCGGGCCGACAACAACCCGGGCCGACAACAACCCGGGCCGACAACAACCCGGGCCGACAACAACCCGGGCCGACAACAACCCGGGCCGACAACAACCCGGGCCGACAACAACCCGGGCCGACAACAACCCGGGCCGACAACAACCCGGGCCGACAACAACCCGGGCCGACAACAACCCGGGCCGACAACAACCCGGGCCGACAACAACCCGGGCCGACAACAACCCGGGCCGACAACAACCCGGGCCGACAACAACCCGGGCCGACAACAACCCGGGCCGACAACAACCCGGGCCGACAACAACCCGGGCCGACAACAACCCGGGCCGACAACAACCCGGGCCGACAACAACCCGGGCCGACAACAACCCGGGCCGACAACAACCCGGGCCGACAACAACCCGGGCCGACAACAACCCGGGCCGACAACAACCCGGGCCGACAACAACCCGGGCCGACAACAACCCGGGCCGACAACAACCCGGGCCGACAACAACCCGGGCCGACAACAACCCGGGCCGACAACAACCCGGGCCGACAACAACCCGGGCCGACAACAACCCGGGCCGACAACAACCCGGGCCGACAACAACCCGGGCCGACAACAACCCGGGCCGACAACAACCCGGGCCGACAACAACCCGGGCCGACAACAACCCGGGCCGACAACAACCCGGGCCGACAACAACCCGGGCCGACAACAACCCGGGCCGACAACAACCCGGGCCGACAACAACCCGGGCCGACAACAACCCGGGCCGACAACAACCCGGGCCGACAACAACCCGGGCCGACAACAACCCGGGCCGACAACAACCCGGGCCGACAACAACCCGGGCCGACAACAACCCGGGCCGACAACAACCCGGGCCGACAACAACCCGGGCCGACAACAACCCGGGCCGACAACAACCCGGGCCGACAACAACCCGGGCCGACAACAACCCGGGCCGACAACAACCCGGGCCGACAACAACCCGGGCCGACAACAACCCGGGCCGACAACAACCCGGGCCGACAACAACCCGGGCCGACAACAACCCGGGCCGACAACAACCCGGGCCGACAACAACCCGGGCCGACAACAACCCGGGCCGACAACAACCCGGGCCGACAACAACCCGGGCCGACAACAACCCGGGCCGACAACAACCCGGGCCGACAACAACCCGGGCCGACAACAACCCGGGCCGACAACAACCCGGGCCGACAACAACCCGGGCCGACAACAACCCGGGCCGACAACAACCCGGGCCGACAACAACCCGGGCCGACAACAACCCGGGCCGACAACAACCCGGGCCGACAACAACCCGGGCCGACAACAACCCGGGCCGACAACAACCCGGGCCGACAACAACCCGGGCCGACAACAACCCGGGCCGACAACAACCCGGGCCGACAACAACCCGGGCCGACAACAACCCGGGCCGACAACAACCCGGGCCGACAACAACCCGGGCCGACAACAACCCGGGCCGACAACAACCCGGGCCGACAACAACCCGGGCCGACAACAACCCGGGCCGACAACAACCCGGGCCGACAACAACCCGGGCCGACAACAACCCGGGCCGACAACAACCCGGGCCGACAACAACCCGGGCCGACAACAACCCGGGCCGACAACAACCCGGGCCGACAACAACCCGGGCCGACAACAACCCGGGCCGACAACAACCCGGGCCGACAACAACCCGGGCCGACAACAACCCGGGCCGACAACAACCCGGGCCGACAACAACCCGGGCCGACAACAACCCGGGCCGACAACAACCCGGGCCGACAACAACCCGGGCCGACAACAACCCGGGCCGACAACAACCCGGGCCGACAACAACCCGGGCCGACAACAACCCGGGCCGACAACAACCCGGGCCGACAACAACCCGGGCCGACAACAACCCGGGCCGACAACAACCCGGGCCGACAACAACCCGGGCCGACAACAACCCGGGCCGACAACAACCCGGGCCGACAACAACCCGGGCCGACAACAACCCGGGCCGACAACAACCCGGGCCGACAACAACCCGGGCCGACAACAACCCGGGCCGACAACAACCCGGGCCGACAACAACCCGGGCCGACAACAACCCGGGCCGACAACAACCCGGGCCGACAACAACCCGGGCCGACAACAACCCGGGCCGACAACAACCCGGGCCGACAACAACCCGGGCCGACAACAACCCGGGCCGACAACAACCCGGGCCGACAACAACCCGGGCCGACAACAACCCGGGCCGACAACAACCCGGGCCGACAACAACCCGGGCCGACAACAACCCGGGCCGACAACAACCCGGGCCGACAACAACCCGGGCCGACAACAACCCGGGCCGACAACAACCCGGGCCGACAACAACCCGGGCCGACAACAACCCGGGCCGACAACAACCCGGGCCGACAACAACCCGGGCCGACAACAACCCGGGCCGACAACAACCCGGGCCGACAACAACCCGGGCCGACAACAACCCGGGCCGACAACAACCCGGGCCGACAACAACCCGGGCCGACAACAACCCGGGCCGACAACAACCCGGGCCGACAACAACCCGGGCCGACAACAACCCGGGCCGACAACAACCCGGGCCGACAACAACCCGGGCCGACAACAACCCGGGCCGACAACAACCCGGGCCGACAACAACCCGGGCCGACAACAACCCGGGCCGACAACAACCCGGGCCGACAACAACCCGGGCCGACAACAACCCGGGCCGACAACAACCCGGGCCGACAACAACCCGGGCCGACAACAACCCGGGCCGACAACAACCCGGGCCGACAACAACCCGGGCCGACAACAACCCGGGCCGACAACAACCCGGGCCGACAACAACCCGGGCCGACAACAACCCGGGCCGACAACAACCCGGGCCGACAACAACCCGGGCCGACAACAACCCGGGCCGACAACAACCCGGGCCGACAACAACCCGGGCCGACAACAACCCGGGCCGACAACAACCCGGGCCGACAACAACCCGGGCCGACAACAACCCGGGCCGACAACAACCCGGGCCGACAACAACCCGGGCCGACAACAACCCGGGCCGACAACAACCCGGGCCGACAACAACCCGGGCCGACAACAACCCGGGCCGACAACAACCCGGGCCGACAACAACCCGGGCCGACAACAACCCGGGCCGACAACAACCCGGGCCGACAACAACCCGGGCCGACAACAACCCGGGCCGACAACAACCCGGGCCGACAACAACCCGGGCCGACAACAACCCGGGCCGACAACAACCCGGGCCGACAACAACCCGGGCCGACAACAACCCGGGCCGACAACAACCCGGGCCGACAACAACCCGGGCCGACAACAACCCGGGCCGACAACAACCCGGGCCGACAACAACCCGGGCCGACAACAACCCGGGCCGACAACAACCCGGGCCGACAACAACCCGGGCCGACAACAACCCGGGCCGACAACAACCCGGGCCGACAACAACCCGGGCCGACAACAACCCGGGCCGACAACAACCCGGGCCGACAACAACCCGGGCCGACAACAACCCGGGCCGACAACAACCCGGGCCGACAACAACCCGGGCCGACAACAACCCGGGCCGACAACAACCCGGGCCGACAACAACCCGGGCCGACAACAACCCGGGCCGACAACAACCCGGGCCGACAACAACCCGGGCCGACAACAACCCGGGCCGACAACAACCCGGGCCGACAACAACCCGGGCCGACAACAACCCGGGCCGACAACAACCCGGGCCGACAACAACCCGGGCCGACAACAACCCGGGCCGACAACAACCCGGGCCGACAACAACCCGGGCCGACAACAACCCGGGCCGACAACAACCCGGGCCGACAACAACCCGGGCCGACAACAACCCGGGCCGACAACAACCCGGGCCGACAACAACCCGGGCCGACAACAACCCGGGCCGACAACAACCCGGGCCGACAACAACCCGGGCCGACAACAACCCGGGCCGACAACAACCCGGGCCGACAACAACCCGGGCCGACAACAACCCGGGCCGACAACAACCCGGGCCGACAACAACCCGGGCCGACAACAACCCGGGCCGACAACAACCCGGGCCGACAACAACCCGGGCCGACAACAACCCGGGCCGACAACAACCCGGGCCGACAACAACCCGGGCCGACAACAACCCGGGCCGACAACAACCCGGGCCGACAACAACCCGGGCCGACAACAACCCGGGCCGACAACAACCCGGGCCGACAACAACCCGGGCCGACAACAACCCGGGCCGACAACAACCCGGGCCGACAACAACCCGGGCCGACAACAACCCGGGCCGACAACAACCCGGGCCGACAACAACCCGGGCCGACAACAACCCGGGCCGACAACAACCCGGGCCGACAACAACCCGGGCCGACAACAACCCGGGCCGACAACAACCCGGGCCGACAACAACCCGGGCCGACAACAACCCGGGCCGACAACAACCCGGGCCGACAACAACCCGGGCCGACAACAACCCGGGCCGACAACAACCCGGGCCGACAACAACCCGGGCCGACAACAACCCGGGCCGACAACAACCCGGGCCGACAACAACCCGGGCCGACAACAACCCGGGCCGACAACAACCCGGGCCGACAACAACCCGGGCCGACAACAACCCGGGCCGACAACAACCCGGGCCGACAACAACCCGGGCCGACAACAACCCGGGCCGACAACAACCCGGGCCGACAACAACCCGGGCCGACAACAACCCGGGCCGACAACAACCCGGGCCGACAACAACCCGGGCCGACAACAACCCGGGCCGACAACAACCCGGGCCGACAACAACCCGGGCCGACAACAACCCGGGCCGACAACAACCCGGGCCGACAACAACCCGGGCCGACAACAACCCGGGCCGACAACAACCCGGGCCGACAACAACCCGGGCCGACAACAACCCGGGCCGACAACAACCCGGGCCGACAACAACCCGGGCCGACAACAACCCGGGCCGACAACAACCCGGGCCGACAACAACCCGGGCCGACAACAACCCGGGCCGACAACAACCCGGGCCGACAACAACCCGGGCCGACAACAACCCGGGCCGACAACAACCCGGGCCGACAACAACCCGGGCCGACAACAACCCGGGCCGACAACAACCCGGGCCGACAACAACCCGGGCCGACAACAACCCGGGCCGACAACAACCCGGGCCGACAACAACCCGGGCCGACAACAACCCGGGCCGACAACAACCCGGGCCGACAACAACCCGGGCCGACAACAACCCGGGCCGACAACAACCCGGGCCGACAACAACCCGGGCCGACAACAACCCGGGCCGACAACAACCCGGGCCGACAACAACCCGGGCCGACAACAACCCGGGCCGACAACAACCCGGGCCGACAACAACCCGGGCCGACAACAACCCGGGCCGACAACAACCCGGGCCGACAACAACCCGGGCCGACAACAACCCGGGCCGACAACAACCCGGGCCGACAACAACCCGGGCCGACAACAACCCGGGCCGACAACAACCCGGGCCGACAACAACCCGGGCCGACAACAACCCGGGCCGACAACAACCCGGGCCGACAACAACCCGGGCCGACAACAACCCGGGCCGACAACAACCCGGGCCGACAACAACCCGGGCCGACAACAACCCGGGCCGACAACAACCCGGGCCGACAACAACCCGGGCCGACAACAACCCGGGCCGACAACAACCCGGGCCGACAACAACCCGGGCCGACAACAACCCGGGCCGACAACAACCCGGGCCGACAACAACCCGGGCCGACAACAACCCGGGCCGACAACAACCCGGGCCGACAACAACCCGGGCCGACAACAACCCGGGCCGACAACAACCCGGGCCGACAACAACCCGGGCCGACAACAACCCGGGCCGACAACAACCCGGGCCGACAACAACCCGGGCCGACAACAACCCGGGCCGACAACAACCCGGGCCGACAACAACCCGGGCCGACAACAACCCGGGCCGACAACAACCCGGGCCGACAACAACCCGGGCCGACAACAACCCGGGCCGACAACAACCCGGGCCGACAACAACCCGGGCCGACAACAACCCGGGCCGACAACAACCCGGGCCGACAACAACCCGGGCCGACAACAACCCGGGCCGACAACAACCCGGGCCGACAACAACCCGGGCCGACAACAACCCGGGCCGACAACAACCCGGGCCGACAACAACCCGGGCCGACAACAACCCGGGCCGACAACAACCCGGGCCGACAACAACCCGGGCCGACAACAACCCGGGCCGACAACAACCCGGGCCGACAACAACCCGGGCCGACAACAACCCGGGCCGACAACAACCCGGGCCGACAACAACCCGGGCCGACAACAACCCGGGCCGACAACAACCCGGGCCGACAACAACCCGGGCCGACAACAACCCGGGCCGACAACAACCCGGGCCGACAACAACCCGGGCCGACAACAACCCGGGCCGACAACAACCCGGGCCGACAACAACCCGGGCCGACAACAACCCGGGCCGACAACAACCCGGGCCGACAACAACCCGGGCCGACAACAACCCGGGCCGACAACAACCCGGGCCGACAACAACCCGGGCCGACAACAACCCGGGCCGACAACAACCCGGGCCGACAACAACCCGGGCCGACAACAACCCGGGCCGACAACAACCCGGGCCGACAACAACCCGGGCCGACAACAACCCGGGCCGACAACAACCCGGGCCGACAACAACCCGGGCCGACAACAACCCGGGCCGACAACAACCCGGGCCGACAACAACCCGGGCCGACAACAACCCGGGCCGACAACAACCCGGGCCGACAACAACCCGGGCCGACAACAACCCGGGCCGACAACAACCCGGGCCGACAACAACCCGGGCCGACAACAACCCGGGCCGACAACAACCCGGGCCGACAACAACCCGGGCCGACAACAACCCGGGCCGACAACAACCCGGGCCGACAACAACCCGGGCCGACAACAACCCGGGCCGACAACAACCCGGGCCGACAACAACCCGGGCCGACAACAACCCGGGCCGACAACAACCCGGGCCGACAACAACCCGGGCCGACAACAACCCGGGCCGACAACAACCCGGGCCGACAACAACCCGGGCCGACAACAACCCGGGCCGACAACAACCCGGGCCGACAACAACCCGGGCCGACAACAACCCGGGCCGACAACAACCCGGGCCGACAACAACCCGGGCCGACAACAACCCGGGCCGACAACAACCCGGGCCGACAACAACCCGGGCCGACAACAACCCGGGCCGACAACAACCCGGGCCGACAACAACCCGGGCCGACAACAACCCGGGCCGACAACAACCCGGGCCGACAACAACCCGGGCCGACAACAACCCGGGCCGACAACAACCCGGGCCGACAACAACCCGGGCCGACAACAACCCGGGCCGACAACAACCCGGGCCGACAACAACCCGGGCCGACAACAACCCGGGCCGACAACAACCCGGGCCGACAACAACCCGGGCCGACAACAACCCGGGCCGACAACAACCCGGGCCGACAACAACCCGGGCCGACAACAACCCGGGCCGACAACAACCCGGGCCGACAACAACCCGGGCCGACAACAACCCGGGCCGACAACAACCCGGGCCGACAACAACCCGGGCCGACAACAACCCGGGCCGACAACAACCCGGGCCGACAACAACCCGGGCCGACAACAACCCGGGCCGACAACAACCCGGGCCGACAACAACCCGGGCCGACAACAACCCGGGCCGACAACAACCCGGGCCGACAACAACCCGGGCCGACAACAACCCGGGCCGACAACAACCCGGGCCGACAACAACCCGGGCCGACAACAACCCGGGCCGACAACAACCCGGGCCGACAACAACCCGGGCCGACAACAACCCGGGCCGACAACAACCCGGGCCGACAACAACCCGGGCCGACAACAACCCGGGCCGACAACAACCCGGGCCGACAACAACCCGGGCCGACAACAACCCGGGCCGACAACAACCCGGGCCGACAACAACCCGGGCCGACAACAACCCGGGCCGACAACAACCCGGGCCGACAACAACCCGGGCCGACAACAACCCGGGCCGACAACAACCCGGGCCGACAACAACCCGGGCCGACAACAACCCGGGCCGACAACAACCCGGGCCGACAACAACCCGGGCCGACAACAACCCGGGCCGACAACAACCCGGGCCGACAACAACCCGGGCCGACAACAACCCGGGCCGACAACAACCCGGGCCGACAACAACCCGGGCCGACAACAACCCGGGCCGACAACAACCCGGGCCGACAACAACCCGGGCCGACAACAACCCGGGCCGACAACAACCCGGGCCGACAACAACCCGGGCCGACAACAACCCGGGCCGACAACAACCCGGGCCGACAACAACCCGGGCCGACAACAACCCGGGCCGACAACAACCCGGGCCGACAACAACCCGGGCCGACAACAACCCGGGCCGACAACAACCCGGGCCGACAACAACCCGGGCCGACAACAACCCGGGCCGACAACAACCCGGGCCGACAACAACCCGGGCCGACAACAACCCGGGCCGACAACAACCCGGGCCGACAACAACCCGGGCCGACAACAACCCGGGCCGACAACAACCCGGGCCGACAACAACCCGGGCCGACAACAACCCGGGCCGACAACAACCCGGGCCGACAACAACCCGGGCCGACAACAACCCGGGCCGACAACAACCCGGGCCGACAACAACCCGGGCCGACAACAACCCGGGCCGACAACAACCCGGGCCGACAACAACCCGGGCCGACAACAACCCGGGCCGACAACAACCCGGGCCGACAACAACCCGGGCCGACAACAACCCGGGCCGACAACAACCCGGGCCGACAACAACCCGGGCCGACAACAACCCGGGCCGACAACAACCCGGGCCGACAACAACCCGGGCCGACAACAACCCGGGCCGACAACAACCCGGGCCGACAACAACCCGGGCCGACAACAACCCGGGCCGACAACAACCCGGGCCGACAACAACCCGGGCCGACAACAACCCGGGCCGACAACAACCCGGGCCGACAACAACCCGGGCCGACAACAACCCGGGCCGACAACAACCCGGGCCGACAACAACCCGGGCCGACAACAACCCGGGCCGACAACAACCCGGGCCGACAACAACCCGGGCCGACAACAACCCGGGCCGACAACAACCCGGGCCGACAACAACCCGGGCCGACAACAACCCGGGCCGACAACAACCCGGGCCGACAACAACCCGGGCCGACAACAACCCGGGCCGACAACAACCCGGGCCGACAACAACCCGGGCCGACAACAACCCGGGCCGACAACAACCCGGGCCGACAACAACCCGGGCCGACAACAACCCGGGCCGACAACAACCCGGGCCGACAACAACCCGGGCCGACAACAACCCGGGCCGACAACAACCCGGGCCGACAACAACCCGGGCCGACAACAACCCGGGCCGACAACAACCCGGGCCGACAACAACCCGGGCCGACAACAACCCGGGCCGACAACAACCCGGGCCGACAACAACCCGGGCCGACAACAACCCGGGCCGACAACAACCCGGGCCGACAACAACCCGGGCCGACAACAACCCGGGCCGACAACAACCCGGGCCGACAACAACCCGGGCCGACAACAACCCGGGCCGACAACAACCCGGGCCGACAACAACCCGGGCCGACAACAACCCGGGCCGACAACAACCCGGGCCGACAACAACCCGGGCCGACAACAACCCGGGCCGACAACAACCCGGGCCGACAACAACCCGGGCCGACAACAACCCGGGCCGACAACAACCCGGGCCGACAACAACCCGGGCCGACAACAACCCGGGCCGACAACAACCCGGGCCGACAACAACCCGGGCCGACAACAACCCGGGCCGACAACAACCCGGGCCGACAACAACCCGGGCCGACAACAACCCGGGCCGACAACAACCCGGGCCGACAACAACCCGGGCCGACAACAACCCGGGCCGACAACAACCCGGGCCGACAACAACCCGGGCCGACAACAACCCGGGCCGACAACAACCCGGGCCGACAACAACCCGGGCCGACAACAACCCGGGCCGACAACAACCCGGGCCGACAACAACCCGGGCCGACAACAACCCGGGCCGACAACAACCCGGGCCGACAACAACCCGGGCCGACAACAACCCGGGCCGACAACAACCCGGGCCGACAACAACCCGGGCCGACAACAACCCGGGCCGACAACAACCCGGGCCGACAACAACCCGGGCCGACAACAACCCGGGCCGACAACAACCCGGGCCGACAACAACCCGGGCCGACAACAACCCGGGCCGACAACAACCCGGGCCGACAACAACCCGGGCCGACAACAACCCGGGCCGACAACAACCCGGGCCGACAACAACCCGGGCCGACAACAACCCGGGCCGACAACAACCCGGGCCGACAACAACCCGGGCCGACAACAACCCGGGCCGACAACAACCCGGGCCGACAACAACCCGGGCCGACAACAACCCGGGCCGACAACAACCCGGGCCGACAACAACCCGGGCCGACAACAACCCGGGCCGACAACAACCCGGGCCGACAACAACCCGGGCCGACAACAACCCGGGCCGACAACAACCCGGGCCGACAACAACCCGGGCCGACAACAACCCGGGCCGACAACAACCCGGGCCGACAACAACCCGGGCCGACAACAACCCGGGCCGACAACAACCCGGGCCGACAACAACCCGGGCCGACAACAACCCGGGCCGACAACAACCCGGGCCGACAACAACCCGGGCCGACAACAACCCGGGCCGACAACAACCCGGGCCGACAACAACCCGGGCCGACAACAACCCGGGCCGACAACAACCCGGGCCGACAACAACCCGGGCCGACAACAACCCGGGCCGACAACAACCCGGGCCGACAACAACCCGGGCCGACAACAACCCGGGCCGACAACAACCCGGGCCGACAACAACCCGGGCCGACAACAACCCGGGCCGACAACAACCCGGGCCGACAACAACCCGGGCCGACAACAACCCGGGCCGACAACAACCCGGGCCGACAACAACCCGGGCCGACAACAACCCGGGCCGACAACAACCCGGGCCGACAACAACCCGGGCCGACAACAACCCGGGCCGACAACAACCCGGGCCGACAACAACCCGGGCCGACAACAACCCGGGCCGACAACAACCCGGGCCGACAACAACCCGGGCCGACAACAACCCGGGCCGACAACAACCCGGGCCGACAACAACCCGGGCCGACAACAACCCGGGCCGACAACAACCCGGGCCGACAACAACCCGGGCCGACAACAACCCGGGCCGACAACAACCCGGGCCGACAACAACCCGGGCCGACAACAACCCGGGCCGACAACAACCCGGGCCGACAACAACCCGGGCCGACAACAACCCGGGCCGACAACAACCCGGGCCGACAACAACCCGGGCCGACAACAACCCGGGCCGACAACAACCCGGGCCGACAACAACCCGGGCCGACAACAACCCGGGCCGACAACAACCCGGGCCGACAACAACCCGGGCCGACAACAACCCGGGCCGACAACAACCCGGGCCGACAACAACCCGGGCCGACAACAACCCGGGCCGACAACAACCCGGGCCGACAACAACCCGGGCCGACAACAACCCGGGCCGACAACAACCCGGGCCGACAACAACCCGGGCCGACAACAACCCGGGCCGACAACAACCCGGGCCGACAACAACCCGGGCCGACAACAACCCGGGCCGACAACAACCCGGGCCGACAACAACCCGGGCCGACAACAACCCGGGCCGACAACAACCCGGGCCGACAACAACCCGGGCCGACAACAACCCGGGCCGACAACAACCCGGGCCGACAACAACCCGGGCCGACAACAACCCGGGCCGACAACAACCCGGGCCGACAACAACCCGGGCCGACAACAACCCGGGCCGACAACAACCCGGGCCGACAACAACCCGGGCCGACAACAACCCGGGCCGACAACAACCCGGGCCGACAACAACCCGGGCCGACAACAACCCGGGCCGACAACAACCCGGGCCGACAACAACCCGGGCCGACAACAACCCGGGCCGACAACAACCCGGGCCGACAACAACCCGGGCCGACAACAACCCGGGCCGACAACAACCCGGGCCGACAACAACCCGGGCCGACAACAACCCGGGCCGACAACAACCCGGGCCGACAACAACCCGGGCCGACAACAACCCGGGCCGACAACAACCCGGGCCGACAACAACCCGGGCCGACAACAACCCGGGCCGACAACAACCCGGGCCGACAACAACCCGGGCCGACAACAACCCGGGCCGACAACAACCCGGGCCGACAACAACCCGGGCCGACAACAACCCGGGCCGACAACAACCCGGGCCGACAACAGACCCGGGCCGACAACAACCCGGGCCGACAACAACCCGGGCCGACAACAACCCGGGCCGACAACAACCCGGGCCGACAACAACCCGGGCCGACAACAACCCGGGCCGACAACAACCCGGGCCGACAACAACCCGGGCCGACAACAACCCGGGCCGACAACAACCCGGGCCGACAACAACCCGGGCCGACAACAACCCGGGCCGACAACAACCCGGGCCGACAACAACCCGGGCCGACAACAACCCGGGCCGACAACAACCCGGGCCGACAACAACCCGGGCCGACAACAACCCGGGCCGACAACAACCCGGGCCGACAACAACCCGGGCCGACAACAACCCGGGCCGACAACAACCCGGGCCGACAACAACCCGGGCCGACAACAACCCGGGCCGACAACAACCCGGGCCGACAACAACCCGGGCCGACAACAACCCGGGCCGACAACAACCCGGGCCGACAACAACCCGGGCCGACAACAACCCGGGCCGACAACAACCCGGGCCGACAACAACCCGGGCCGACAACAACCCGGGCCGACAACAACCCGGGCCGACAACAACCCGGGCCGACAACAACCCGGGCCGACAACAACCCGGGCCGACAACAACCCGGGCCGACAACAACCCGGGCCGACAACAACCCGGGCCGACAACAACCCGGGCCGACAACAACCCGGGCCGACAACAACCCGGGCCGACAACAACCCGGGCCGACAACAACCCGGGCCGACAACAACCCGGGCCGACAACAACCCGGGCCGACAACAACCCGGGCCGACAACAACCCGGGCCGACAACAACCCGGGCCGACAACAACCCGGGCCGACAACAACCCGGGCCGACAACAACCCGGGCCGACAACAACCCGGGCCGACAACAACCCGGGCCGACAACAACCCGGGCCGACAACAACCCGGGCCGACAACAACCCGGGCCGACAACAACCCGGGCCGACAACAACCCGGGCCGACAACAACCCGGGCCGACAACAACCCGGGCCGACAACAACCCGGGCCGACAACAACCCGGGCCGACAACAACCCGGGCCGACAACAACCCGGGCCGACAACAACCCGGGCCGACAACAACCCGGGCCGACAACAACCCGGGCCGACAACAACCCGGGCCGACAACAACCCGGGCCGACAACAACCCGGGCCGACAACAACCCGGGCCGACAACAACCCGGGCCGACAACAACCCGGGCCGACAACAACCCGGGCCGACAACAACCCGGGCCGACAACAACCCGGGCCGACAACAACCCGGGCCGACAACAACCCGGGCCGACAACAACCCGGGCCGACAACAACCCGGGCCGACAACAACCCGGGCCGACAACAACCCGGGCCGACAACAACCCGGGCCGACAACAACCCGGGCCGACAACAACCCGGGCCGACAACAACCCGGGCCGACAACAACCCGGGCCGACAACAACCCGGGCCGACAACAACCCGGGCCGACAACAACCCGGGCCGACAACAACCCGGGCCGACAACAACCCGGGCCGACAACAACCCGGGCCGACAACAACCCGGGCCGACAACAACCCGGGCCGACAACAACCCGGGCCGACAACAACCCGGGCCGACAACAACCCGGGCCGACAACAACCCGGGCCGACAACAACCCGGGCCGACAACAACCCGGGCCGACAACAACCCGGGCCGACAACAACCCGGGCCGACAACAACCCGGGCCGACAACAACCCGGGCCGACAACAACCCGGGCCGACAACAACCCGGGCCGACAACAACCCGGGCCGACAACAACCCGGGCCGACAACAACCCGGGCCGACAACAACCCGGGCCGACAACAACCCGGGCCGACAACAACCCGGGCCGACAACAACCCGGGCCGACAACAACCCGGGCCGACAACAACCCGGGCCGACAACAACCCGGGCCGACAACAACCCGGGCCGACAACAACCCGGGCCGACAACAACCCGGGCCGACAACAACCCGGGCCGACAACAACCCGGGCCGACAACAACCCGGGCCGACAACAACCCGGGCCGACAACAACCCGGGCCGACAACAACCCGGGCCGACAACAACCCGGGCCGACAACAACCCGGGCCGACAACAACCCGGGCCGACAACAACCCGGGCCGACAACAACCCGGGCCGACAACAACCCGGGCCGACAACAACCCGGGCCGACAACAACCCGGGCCGACAACAACCCGGGCCGACAACAACCCGGGCCGACAACAACCCGGGCCGACAACAACCCGGGCCGACAACAACCCGGGCCGACAACAACCCGGGCCGACAACAACCCGGGCCGACAACAACCCGGGCCGACAACAACCCGGGCCGACAACAACCCGGGCCGACAACAACCCGGGCCGACAACAACCCGGGCCGACAACAACCCGGGCCGACAACAACCCGGGCCGACAACAACCCGGGCCGACAACAACCCGGGCCGACAACAACCCGGGCCGACAACAACCCGGGCCGACAACAACCCGGGCCGACAACAACCCGGGCCGACAACAACCCGGGCCGACAACAACCCGGGCCGACAACAACCCGGGCCGACAACAACCCGGGCCGACAACAACCCGGGCCGACAACAACCCGGGCCGACAACAACCCGGGCCGACAACAACCCGGGCCGACAACAACCCGGGCCGACAACAACCCGGGCCGACAACAACCCGGGCCGACAACAACCCGGGCCGACAACAACCCGGGCCGACAACAACCCGGGCCGACAACAACCCGGGCCGACAACAACCCGGGCCGACAACAACCCGGGCCGACAACAACCCGGGCCGACAACAACCCGGGCCGACAACAACCCGGGCCGACAACAACCCGGGCCGACAACAACCCGGGCCGACAACAACCCGGGCCGACAACAACCCGGGCCGACAACAACCCGGGCCGACAACAACCCGGGCCGACAACAACCCGGGCCGACAACAACCCGGGCCGACAACAACCCGGGCCGACAACAACCCGGGCCGACAACAACCCGGGCCGACAACAACCCGGGCCGACAACAACCCGGGCCGACAACAACCCGGGCCGACAACAACCCGGGCCGACAACAACCCGGGCCGACAACAACCCGGGCCGACAACAACCCGGGCCGACAACAACCCGGGCCGACAACAACCCGGGCCGACAACAACCCGGGCCGACAACAACCCGGGCCGACAACAACCCGGGCCGACAACAACCCGGGCCGACAACAACCCGGGCCGACAACAACCCGGGCCGACAACAACCCGGGCCGACAACAACCCGGGCCGACAACAACCCGGGCCGACAACAACCCGGGCCGACAACAACCCGGGCCGACAACAACCCGGGCCGACAACAACCCGGGCCGACAACAACCCGGGCCGACAACAACCCGGGCCGACAACAACCCGGGCCGACAACAACCCGGGCCGACAACAACCCGGGCCGACAACAACCCGGGCCGACAACAACCCGGGCCGACAACAACCCGGGCCGACAACAACCCGGGCCGACAACAACCCGGGCCGACAACAACCCGGGCCGACAACAACCCGGGCCGACAACAACCCGGGCCGACAACAACCCGGGCCGACAACAACCCGGGCCGACAACAACCCGGGCCGACAACAACCCGGGCCGACAACAACCCGGGCCGACAACAACCCGGGCCGACAACAACCCGGGCCGACAACAACCCGGGCCGACAACAACCCGGGCCGACAACAACCCGGGCCGACAACAACCCGGGCCGACAACAACCCGGGCCGACAACAACCCGGGCCGACAACAACCCGGGCCGACAACAACCCGGGCCGACAACAACCCGGGCCGACAACAACCCGGGCCGACAACAACCCGGGCCGACAACAACCCGGGCCGACAACAACCCGGGCCGACAACAACCCGGGCCGACAACAACCCGGGCCGACAACAACCCGGGCCGACAACAACCCGGGCCGACAACAACCCGGGCCGACAACAACCCGGGCCGACAACAACCCGGGCCGACAACAACCCGGGCCGACAACAACCCGGGCCGACAACAACCCGGGCCGACAACAACCCGGGCCGACAACAACCCGGGCCGACAACAACCCGGGCCGACAACAACCCGGGCCGACAACAACCCGGGCCGACAACAACCCGGGCCGACAACAACCCGGGCCGACAACAACCCGGGCCGACAACAACCCGGGCCGACAACAACCCGGGCCGACAACAACCCGGGCCGACAACAACCCGGGCCGACAACAACCCGGGCCGACAACAACCCGGGCCGACAACAACCCGGGCCGACAACAACCCGGGCCGACAACAACCCGGGCCGACAACAACCCGGGCCGACAACAACCCGGGCCGACAACAACCCGGGCCGACAACAACCCGGGCCGACAACAACCCGGGCCGACAACAACCCGGGCCGACAACAACCCGGGCCGACAACAACCCGGGCCGACAACAACCCGGGCCGACAACAACCCGGGCCGACAACAACCCGGGCCGACAACAACCCGGGCCGACAACAACCCGGGCCGACAACAACCCGGGCCGACAACAACCCGGGCCGACAACAACCCGGGCCGACAACAACCCGGGCCGACAACAACCCGGGCCGACAACAACCCGGGCCGACAACAACCCGGGCCGACAACAACCCGGGCCGACAACAACCCGGGCCGACAACAACCCGGGCCGACAACAACCCGGGCCGACAACAACCCGGGCCGACAACAACCCGGGCCGACAACAACCCGGGCCGACAACAACCCGGGCCGACAACAACCCGGGCCGACAACAACCCGGGCCGACAACAACCCGGGCCGACAACAACCCGGGCCGACAACAACCCGGGCCGACAACAACCCGGGCCGACAACAACCCGGGCCGACAACAACCCGGGCCGACAACAACCCGGGCCGACAACAACCCGGGCCGACAACAACCCGGGCCGACAACAACCCGGGCCGACAACAACCCGGGCCGACAACAACCCGGGCCGACAACAACCCGGGCCGACAACAACCCGGGCCGACAACAACCCGGGCCGACAACAACCCGGGCCGACAACAACCCGGGCCGACAACAACCCGGGCCGACAACAACCCGGGCCGACAACAACCCGGGCCGACAACAACCCGGGCCGACAACAACCCGGGCCGACAACAACCCGGGCCGACAACAACCCGGGCCGACAACAACCCGGGCCGACAACAACCCGGGCCGACAACAACCCGGGCCGACAACAACCCGGGCCGACAACAACCCGGGCCGACAACAACCCGGGCCGACAACAACCCGGGCCGACAACAACCCGGGCCGACAACAACCCGGGCCGACAACAACCCGGGCCGACAACAACCCGGGCCGACAACAACCCGGGCCGACAACAACCCGGGCCGACAACAACCCGGGCCGACAACAACCCGGGCCGACAACAACCCGGGCCGACAACAACCCGGGCCGACAACAACCCGGGCCGACAACAACCCGGGCCGACAACAACCCGGGCCGACAACAACCCGGGCCGACAACAACCCGGGCCGACAACAACCCGGGCCGACAACAACCCGGGCCGACAACAACCCGGGCCGACAACAACCCGGGCCGACAACAACCCGGGCCGACAACAACCCGGGCCGACAACAACCCGGGCCGACAACAACCCGGGCCGACAACAACCCGGGCCGACAACAACCCGGGCCGACAACAACCCGGGCCGACAACAACCCGGGCCGACAACAACCCGGGCCGACAACAACCCGGGCCGACAACAACCCGGGCCGACAACAACCCGGGCCGACAACAACCCGGGCCGACAACAACCCGGGCCGACAACAACCCGGGCCGACAACAACCCGGGCCGACAACAACCCGGGCCGACAACAACCCGGGCCGACAACAACCCGGGCCGACAACAACCCGGGCCGACAACAACCCGGGCCGACAACAACCCGGGCCGACAACAACCCGGGCCGACAACAACCCGGGCCGACAACAACCCGGGCCGACAACAACCCGGGCCGACAACAACCCGGGCCGACAACAACCCGGGCCGACAACAACCCGGGCCGACAACAACCCGGGCCGACAACAACCCGGGCCGACAACAACCCGGGCCGACAACAACCCGGGCCGACAACAACCCGGGCCGACAACAACCCGGGCCGACAACAACCCGGGCCGACAACAACCCGGGCCGACAACAACCCGGGCCGACAACAACCCGGGCCGACAACAACCCGGGCCGACAACAACCCGGGCCGACAACAACCCGGGCCGACAACAACCCGGGCCGACAACAACCCGGGCCGACAACAACCCGGGCCGACAACAACCCGGGCCGACAACAACCCGGGCCGACAACAACCCGGGCCGACAACAACCCGGGCCGACAACAACCCGGGCCGACAACAACCCGGGCCGACAACAACCCGGGCCGACAACAACCCGGGCCGACAACAACCCGGGCCGACAACAACCCGGGCCGACAACAACCCGGGCCGACAACAACCCGGGCCGACAACAACCCGGGCCGACAACAACCCGGGCCGACAACAACCCGGGCCGACAACAACCCGGGCCGACAACAACCCGGGCCGACAACAACCCGGGCCGACAACAACCCGGGCCGACAACAACCCGGGCCGACAACAACCCGGGCCGACAACAACCCGGGCCGACAACAACCCGGGCCGACAACAACCCGGGCCGACAACAACCCGGGCCGACAACAACCCGGGCCGACAACAACCCGGGCCGACAACAACCCGGGCCGACAACAACCCGGGCCGACAACAACCCGGGCCGACAACAACCCGGGCCGACAACAACCCGGGCCGACAACAACCCGGGCCGACAACAACCCGGGCCGACAACAACCCGGGCCGACAACAACCCGGGCCGACAACAACCCGGGCCGACAACAACCCGGGCCGACAACAACCCGGGCCGACAACAACCCGGGCCGACAACAACCCGGGCCGACAACAACCCGGGCCGACAACAACCCGGGCCGACAACAACCCGGGCCGACAACAACCCGGGCCGACAACAACCCGGGCCGACAACAACCCGGGCCGACAACAACCCGGGCCGACAACAACCCGGGCCGACAACAACCCGGGCCGACAACAACCCGGGCCGACAACAACCCGGGCCGACAACAACCCGGGCCGACAACAACCCGGGCCGACAACAACCCGGGCCGACAACAACCCGGGCCGACAACAACCCGGGCCGACAACAACCCGGGCCGACAACAACCCGGGCCGACAACAACCCGGGCCGACAACAACCCGGGCCGACAACAACCCGGGCCGACAACAACCCGGGCCGACAACAACCCGGGCCGACAACAACCCGGGCCGACAACAACCCGGGCCGACAACAACCCGGGCCGACAACAACCCGGGCCGACAACAACCCGGGCCGACAACAACCCGGGCCGACAACAACCCGGGCCGACAACAACCCGGGCCGACAACAACCCGGGCCGACAACAACCCGGGCCGACAACAACCCGGGCCGACAACAACCCGGGCCGACAACAACCCGGGCCGACAACAACCCGGGCCGACAACAACCCGGGCCGACAACAACCCGGGCCGACAACAACCCGGGCCGACAACAACCCGGGCCGACAACAACCCGGGCCGACAACAACCCGGGCCGACAACAACCCGGGCCGACAACAACCCGGGCCGACAACAACCCGGGCCGACAACAACCCGGGCCGACAACAACCCGGGCCGACAACAACCCGGGCCGACAACAACCCGGGCCGACAACAACCCGGGCCGACAACAACCCGGGCCGACAACAACCCGGGCCGACAACAACCCGGGCCGACAACAACCCGGGCCGACAACAACCCGGGCCGACAACAACCCGGGCCGACAACAACCCGGGCCGACAACAACCCGGGCCGACAACAACCCGGGCCGACAACAACCCGGGCCGACAACAACCCGGGCCGACAACAACCCGGGCCGACAACAACCCGGGCCGACAACAACCCGGGCCGACAACAACCCGGGCCGACAACAACCCGGGCCGACAACAACCCGGGCCGACAACAACCCGGGCCGACAACAACCCGGGCCGACAACAACCCGGGCCGACAACAACCCGGGCCGACAACAACCCGGGCCGACAACAACCCGGGCCGACAACAACCCGGGCCGACAACAACCCGGGCCGACAACAACCCGGGCCGACAACAACCCGGGCCGACAACAACCCGGGCCGACAACAACCCGGGCCGACAACAACCCGGGCCGACAACAACCCGGGCCGACAACAACCCGGGCCGACAACAACCCGGGCCGACAACAACCCGGGCCGACAACAACCCGGGCCGACAACAACCCGGGCCGACAACAACCCGGGCCGACAACAACCCGGGCCGACAACAACCCGGGCCGACAACAACCCGGGCCGACAACAACCCGGGCCGACAACAACCCGGGCCGACAACAACCCGGGCCGACAACAACCCGGGCCGACAACAACCCGGGCCGACAACAACCCGGGCCGACAACAACCCGGGCCGACAACAACCCGGGCCGACAACAACCCGGGCCGACAACAACCCGGGCCGACAACAACCCGGGCCGACAACAACCCGGGCCGACAACAACCCGGGCCGACAACAACCCGGGCCGACAACAACCCGGGCCGACAACAACCCGGGCCGACAACAACCCGGGCCGACAACAACCCGGGCCGACAACAACCCGGGCCGACAACAACCCGGGCCGACAACAACCCGGGCCGACAACAACCCGGGCCGACAACAACCCGGGCCGACAACAACCCGGGCCGACAACAACCCGGGCCGACAACAACCCGGGCCGACAACAACCCGGGCCGACAACAACCCGGGCCGACAACAACCCGGGCCGACAACAACCCGGGCCGACAACAACCCGGGCCGACAACAACCCGGGCCGACAACAACCCGGGCCGACAACAACCCGGGCCGACAACAACCCGGGCCGACAACAACCCGGGCCGACAACAACCCGGGCCGACAACAACCCGGGCCGACAACAACCCGGGCCGACAACAACCCGGGCCGACAACAACCCGGGCCGACAACAACCCGGGCCGACAACAACCCGGGCCGACAACAACCCGGGCCGACAACAACCCGGGCCGACAACAACCCGGGCCGACAACAACCCGGGCCGACAACAACCCGGGCCGACAACAACCCGGGCCGACAACAACCCGGGCCGACAACAACCCGGGCCGACAACAACCCGGGCCGACAACAACCCGGGCCGACAACAACCCGGGCCGACAACAACCCGGGCCGACAACAACCCGGGCCGACAACAACCCGGGCCGACAACAACCCGGGCCGACAACAACCCGGGCCGACAACAACCCGGGCCGACAACAACCCGGGCCGACAACAACCCGGGCCGACAACAACCCGGGCCGACAACAACCCGGGCCGACAACAACCCGGGCCGACAACAACCCGGGCCGACAACAACCCGGGCCGACAACAACCCGGGCCGACAACAACCCGGGCCGACAACAACCCGGGCCGACAACAACCCGGGCCGACAACAACCCGGGCCGACAACAACCCGGGCCGACAACAACCCGGGCCGACAACAACCCGGGCCGACAACAACCCGGGCCGACAACAACCCGGGCCGACAACAACCCGGGCCGACAACAACCCGGGCCGACAACAACCCGGGCCGACAACAACCCGGGCCGACAACAACCCGGGCCGACAACAACCCGGGCCGACAACAACCCGGGCCGACAACAACCCGGGCCGACAACAACCCGGGCCGACAACAACCCGGGCCGACAACAACCCGGGCCGACAACAACCCGGGCCGACAACAACCCGGGCCGACAACAACCCGGGCCGACAACAACCCGGGCCGACAACAACCCGGGCCGACAACAACCCGGGCCGACAACAACCCGGGCCGACAACAACCCGGGCCGACAACAACCCGGGCCGACAACAACCCGGGCCGACAACAACCCGGGCCGACAACAACCCGGGCCGACAACAACCCGGGCCGACAACAACCCGGGCCGACAACAACCCGGGCCGACAACAACCCGGGCCGACAACAACCCGGGCCGACAACAACCCGGGCCGACAACAACCCGGGCCGACAACAACCCGGGCCGACAACAACCCGGGCCGACAACAACCCGGGCCGACAACAACCCGGGCCGACAACAACCCGGGCCGACAACAACCCGGGCCGACAACAACCCGGGCCGACAACAACCCGGGCCGACAACAACCCGGGCCGACAACAACCCGGGCCGACAACAACCCGGGCCGACAACAACCCGGGCCGACAACAACCCGGGCCGACAACAACCCGGGCCGACAACAACCCGGGCCGACAACAACCCGGGCCGACAACAACCCGGGCCGACAACAACCCGGGCCGACAACAACCCGGGCCGACAACAACCCGGGCCGACAACAACCCGGGCCGACAACAACCCGGGCCGACAACAACCCGGGCCGACAACAACCCGGGCCGACAACAACCCGGGCCGACAACAACCCGGGCCGACAACAACCCGGGCCGACAACAACCCGGGCCGACAACAACCCGGGCCGACAACAACCCGGGCCGACAACAACCCGGGCCGACAACAACCCGGGCCGACAACAACCCGGGCCGACAACAACCCGGGCCGACAACAACCCGGGCCGACAACAACCCGGGCCGACAACAACCCGGGCCGACAACAACCCGGGCCGACAACAACCCGGGCCGACAACAACCCGGGCCGACAACAACCCGGGCCGACAACAACCCGGGCCGACAACAACCCGGGCCGACAACAACCCGGGCCGACAACAACCCGGGCCGACAACAACCCGGGCCGACAACAACCCGGGCCGACAACAACCCGGGCCGACAACAACCCGGGCCGACAACAACCCGGGCCGACAACAACCCGGGCCGACAACAACCCGGGCCGACAACAACCCGGGCCGACAACAACCCGGGCCGACAACAACCCGGGCCGACAACAACCCGGGCCGACAACAACCCGGGCCGACAACAACCCGGGCCGACAACAACCCGGGCCGACAACAACCCGGGCCGACAACAACCCGGGCCGACAACAACCCGGGCCGACAACAACCCGGGCCGACAACAACCCGGGCCGACAACAACCCGGGCCGACAACAACCCGGGCCGACAACAACCCGGGCCGACAACAACCCGGGCCGACAACAACCCGGGCCGACAACAACCCGGGCCGACAACAACCCGGGCCGACAACAACCCGGGCCGACAACAACCCGGGCCGACAACAACCCGGGCCGACAACAACCCGGGCCGACAACAACCCGGGCCGACAACAACCCGGGCCGACAACAACCCGGGCCGACAACAACCCGGGCCGACAACAACCCGGGCCGACAACAACCCGGGCCGACAACAACCCGGGCCGACAACAACCCGGGCCGACAACAACCCGGGCCGACAACAACCCGGGCCGACAACAACCCGGGCCGACAACAACCCGGGCCGACAACAACCCGGGCCGACAACAACCCGGGCCGACAACAACCCGGGCCGACAACAACCCGGGCCGACAACAACCCGGGCCGACAACAACCCGGGCCGACAACAACCCGGGCCGACAACAACCCGGGCCGACAACAACCCGGGCCGACAACAACCCGGGCCGACAACAACCCGGGCCGACAACAACCCGGGCCGACAACAACCCGGGCCGACAACAACCCGGGCCGACAACAACCCGGGCCGACAACAACCCGGGCCGACAACAACCCGGGCCGACAACAACCCGGGCCGACAACAACCCGGGCCGACAACAACCCGGGCCGACAACAACCCGGGCCGACAACAACCCGGGCCGACAACAACCCGGGCCGACAACAACCCGGGCCGACAACAACCCGGGCCGACAACAACCCGGGCCGACAACAACCCGGGCCGACAACAACCCGGGCCGACAACAACCCGGGCCGACAACAACCCGGGCCGACAACAACCCGGGCCGACAACAACCCGGGCCGACAACAACCCGGGCCGACAACAACCCGGGCCGACAACAACCCGGGCCGACAACAACCCGGGCCGACAACAACCCGGGCCGACAACAACCCGGGCCGACAACAACCCGGGCCGACAACAACCCGGGCCGACAACAACCCGGGCCGACAACAACCCGGGCCGACAACAACCCGGGCCGACAACAACCCGGGCCGACAACAACCCGGGCCGACAACAACCCGGGCCGACAACAACCCGGGCCGACAACAACCCGGGCCGACAACAACCCGGGCCGACAACAACCCGGGCCGACAACAACCCGGGCCGACAACAACCCGGGCCGACAACAACCCGGGCCGACAACAACCCGGGCCGACAACAACCCGGGCCGACAACAACCCGGGCCGACAACAACCCGGGCCGACAACAACCCGGGCCGACAACAACCCGGGCCGACAACAACCCGGGCCGACAACAACCCGGGCCGACAACAACCCGGGCCGACAACAACCCGGGCCGACAACAACCCGGGCCGACAACAACCCGGGCCGACAACAACCCGGGCCGACAACAACCCGGGCCGACAACAACCCGGGCCGACAACAACCCGGGCCGACAACAACCCGGGCCGACAACAACCCGGGCCGACAACAACCCGGGCCGACAACAACCCGGGCCGACAACAACCCGGGCCGACAACAACCCGGGCCGACAACAACCCGGGCCGACAACAACCCGGGCCGACAACAACCCGGGCCGACAACAACCCGGGCCGACAACAACCCGGGCCGACAACAACCCGGGCCGACAACAACCCGGGCCGACAACAACCCGGGCCGACAACAACCCGGGCCGACAACAACCCGGGCCGACAACAACCCGGGCCGACAACAACCCGGGCCGACAACAACCCGGGCCGACAACAACCCGGGCCGACAACAACCCGGGCCGACAACAACCCGGGCCGACAACAACCCGGGCCGACAACAACCCGGGCCGACAACAACCCGGGCCGACAACAACCCGGGCCGACAACAACCCGGGCCGACAACAACCCGGGCCGACAACAACCCGGGCCGACAACAACCCGGGCCGACAACAACCCGGGCCGACAACAACCCGGGCCGACAACAACCCGGGCCGACAACAACCCGGGCCGACAACAACCCGGGCCGACAACAACCCGGGCCGACAACAACCCGGGCCGACAACAACCCGGGCCGACAACAACCCGGGCCGACAACAACCCGGGCCGACAACAACCCGGGCCGACAACAACCCGGGCCGACAACAACCCGGGCCGACAACAACCCGGGCCGACAACAACCCGGGCCGACAACAACCCGGGCCGACAACAACCCGGGCCGACAACAACCCGGGCCGACAACAACCCGGGCCGACAACAACCCGGGCCGACAACAACCCGGGCCGACAACAACCCGGGCCGACAACAACCCGGGCCGACAACAACCCGGGCCGACAACAACCCGGGCCGACAACAACCCGGGCCGACAACAACCCGGGCCGACAACAACCCGGGCCGACAACAACCCGGGCCGACAACAACCCGGGCCGACAACAACCCGGGCCGACAACAACCCGGGCCGACAACAACCCGGGCCGACAACAACCCGGGCCGACAACAACCCGGGCCGACAACAACCCGGGCCGACAACAACCCGGGCCGACAACAACCCGGGCCGACAACAACCCGGGCCGACAACAACCCGGGCCGACAACAACCCGGGCCGACAACAACCCGGGCCGACAACAACCCGGGCCGACAACAACCCGGGCCGACAACAACCCGGGCCGACAACAACCCGGGCCGACAACAACCCGGGCCGACAACAACCCGGGCCGACAACAACCCGGGCCGACAACAACCCGGGCCGACAACAACCCGGGCCGACAACAACCCGGGCCGACAACAACCCGGGCCGACAACAACCCGGGCCGACAACAACCCGGGCCGACAACAACCCGGGCCGACAACAACCCGGGCCGACAACAACCCGGGCCGACAACAACCCGGGCCGACAACAACCCGGGCCGACAACAACCCGGGCCGACAACAACCCGGGCCGACAACAACCCGGGCCGACAACAACCCGGGCCGACAACAACCCGGGCCGACAACAACCCGGGCCGACAACAACCCGGGCCGACAACAACCCGGGCCGACAACAACCCGGGCCGACAACAACCCGGGCCGACAACAACCCGGGCCGACAACAACCCGGGCCGACAACAACCCGGGCCGACAACAACCCGGGCCGACAACAACCCGGGCCGACAACAACCCGGGCCGACAACAACCCGGGCCGACAACAACCCGGGCCGACAACAACCCGGGCCGACAACAACCCGGGCCGACAACAACCCGGGCCGACAACAACCCGGGCCGACAACAACCCGGGCCGACAACAACCCGGGCCGACAACAACCCGGGCCGACAACAACCCGGGCCGACAACAACCCGGGCCGACAACAACCCGGGCCGACAACAACCCGGGCCGACAACAACCCGGGCCGACAACAACCCGGGCCGACAACAACCCGGGCCGACAACAACCCGGGCCGACAACAACCCGGGCCGACAACAACCCGGGCCGACAACAACCCGGGCCGACAACAACCCGGGCCGACAACAACCCGGGCCGACAACAACCCGGGCCGACAACAACCCGGGCCGACAACAACCCGGGCCGACAACAACCCGGGCCGACAACAACCCGGGCCGACAACAACCCGGGCCGACAACAACCCGGGCCGACAACAACCCGGGCCGACAACAACCCGGGCCGACAACAACCCGGGCCGACAACAACCCGGGCCGACAACAACCCGGGCCGACAACAACCCGGGCCGACAACAACCCGGGCCGACAACAACCCGGGCCGACAACAACCCGGGCCGACAACAACCCGGGCCGACAACAACCCGGGCCGACAACAACCCGGGCCGACAACAACCCGGGCCGACAACAACCCGGGCCGACAACAACCCGGGCCGACAACAACCCGGGCCGACAACAACCCGGGCCGACAACAACCCGGGCCGACAACAACCCGGGCCGACAACAACCCCAGCAGACAACAACCCCAGCAGACAACAACCCCAGCAGACAACAACCCCAGCAGACAACAACCCCAGCAGACAACAACCCCAGCAGACAACAACCCCAGCAGACAACAACCCCAGCAGACAACAACCCCAGCAGACAACAACCCCAGCAGACAACAACCCCAGCAGACAACAACCCCAGCAGACAACAACCCCAGCAGACAACAACCCCAGCAGACAACAACCCCAGCAGACAACCACCCCAGCAGACAACCACCCCAGCAGACAACCACCCCAGCAGACAACCACCCCAGCAGACAAACACCCCAGCAGACAACAACCCCAGCAGACAACAACCCCAGCAGACAACAACCCCAGCAGACAACAACCCCAGCAGACAACAACCCCAGCAGACAACAACCCCAGCAGACAACAACCCCAGCAGACAACAACCCCAGCAGACAAGAACCCCAGCAGACAACAACCCCAGCAGACAACAACCCCAGCAGACAACAACCCCAGCAGACAACAACCCCAGCAGACAACAACCCCAGCAGACAACAACCCCAGCAGACAACAACGCCAGCAGACAACAACCCCAGCAGACAACAACCCCAGCAGACAACAACCCCAGCAGACAACAACCCCAGCAGACAACAACCCCAGCAGACAAAAACCCCAGCAGACACCAACCCCAGCAGACAACAACCCCAGCAGACAACAAAAAGGAGTTGTTAGTAAGAAAGGACTTGTCCCTTGCTTTTCATTTGACGCGTGTGATTGTCATCGCGCTCGCTGAACGTGTTGATGCCTTCAGGAAAGAAAAATAGACTTTTGTATTTTGGGGGGGGGGGGGGAAATGACCATGACGTATGTGGCATCAACCCGCATCACACCTGAGCTAAGCGCTCTGCAATGCTTACCCCCCTACCACATGGCTCTTCGCGCGCCGTACTTCTACAGCTGTTCACAGCGTGCCGGGAGATTTTAGGTGGCACTTCGCTCCTGGCCGATAAAGTCAATGGCTTCTCGGAGTTTCAATACAAATCCGTGTGCAGAACGGGTACAACTGCCATCTTAAATATAAAGCAGAACTTACACCTGTTTGTTTGTGTGAAGCAGCAAAAACTCTCCAACGCTGAGCTCTGGCGTCATGAAATTTTCACAGCTTATGCTGTCTGGAATGTCTAAGCGAACGCCACGTCATTCCCTTTCCGAGTGGCAAAAATCGACCTGACGTAGCAGTGGGTTCAGGTTGAATTTCCTTGAGTGAAAACATCCGATTTAGGTAAATTGAAGTGTTTCGGCTTCCTTCTTGCAAGCATCAATTTTTTCAGGGTTTTTCAGTGAATTATGAGGGAATATTAAATTAATCCAAGACAAGAATCCAAGTCCCGGGCGAAGCCGAGTAGTGAAGCTAGTTACTAATAAACCCCAATGATCCTATCGAAATTACGGATTTCTATCGGATCGTTGGGGGGGCACGTGCCACCCCACCCCCACTGGCTCCACCACTGTCACACACTGGCATGGTTCACAGGTGGTGGTGTGTCCAGACCCACGCCTGGCCACCTTCACCTGCTCAGTATTAATGCTTCCTCACTCCACCAAGTAATTCATTGAGGATCAACCAACACAGCCGAGGCTGCGTGTCTCTCTGTGGTGAGATGTTAACTACCTGTCCTGGCATACAGGAAGTCGTGGGTTCGATCCCGACCCTGACGCCTGCTGTATATTTGTAGTTTACGTGTCTCTCTCTCTCTCTCTCCGTAGTCGCGTGGATTTCCTTCCCGATCCTCGGGTTACCCCTCCACATGTAGAGAGTGAACACCGCCACGCGTCTAGAGTGAACACCGCCACGCGTCTAGAGTGAACACCGCCACGCGTCTAGAGCGAACATCGCCACGTGTCTAGAGTGAACACCACCACGCTGTTGACGAGCCTCACCTTGTTGTTATTGTTGTTGTGGGCAGGTCGCTTCTGAAAACAAGAGCGGTACAGCAGCTCAAGCGGGCGTGGCCTGGTAAAAAATGAAAAAAAACTGTGTGAATATTTAAAACAAAACAAAGTTACAAAGTAGCGAGCCAGGTGAAGGGAAATTAAAACTTAAGCAAGATACTCTTTGGTTCTTTCGGTAAAGTCACGTAGAATAAATAAATACATTATATAATAGCATACGACGTTTCAACTGCAACACAAGCAATCATCATCAGGTACAAATGAAAGAGAAAAAAAACCTATTAAACTTAGAGTCAGCTAACATAACAGTCAACACCCTACCTGGTTGATAATGTTCTTCCAAAGATTGCTCAATTTGAGAGAGAAACACGGAGACACATAGACAGACACATAAGCAGAGAGAGAGAGAGATGACACAAAAACACACAGAGAGAGACACACACAGACACACAGAGAGAAATGACACAGAGACACACAGAGAGAGAGACACACATAGACACACAGAGAGAGATGACACAGAGACACACAGAGAGAGACACACATAGGCACACAGAGAAACAACGCCTCTGTGTTGAGGCCTTAAATAGAGAGGGGGGGGGGGTAGAGAAACTAGCACGTCAATGCAAGGCCGTAGCCATGGAGTCAACATTGGGGGGGACCAAATCTTCCACGGGTCTGGGGTCCCCCCCCCAGAAAAATATCTAAATTTGAAAACTATTTTCCTGCCATTTCCTCCCTAAAATATTTTTAAAAGATCACTAACACATGAGATGGACTTTGTTTTATTTGATACAATAATGTCTAATAGTGTATTGTAATACTGTTGTATTCTAGCCTTCTTCCATCATTGATATATAATGAATGAAAACACCCCAAAGCGCAGCAAACTGCAAAACACCAGGTGTTGTTAAGTGATGAACTGGAGGAGGGCTGGGATGACAGAATTTGCAACCTTGCCTCAAGGAAAGAAATCCAGGGTGAGTGGTCAAACGAAGTGGGTCAGCTCAAGGTTGTGTTGCACAGGGGGGGGGAGCTGATTAACAACCCTGCTCGTCTGAACGTGAGGGGCCTTTGACCTGAAATTAAGAATAACACTCCCAGAGCAGAAGGTTGGATGGCCACAGTGAGACGAATAAGAGCGTTGTATATCAAGGATGCAGACTCAGCTGAATAGCAAGGCTGCAGGGGTCAACAGAAGTTCGCGTTCGCCTAGTTAAGACGAAAAGCTCAATTATTCTGTATTGCTATTAAAGTAACGTTAAAGTCGGAATTTAACAACAGGATAGGCTAAAGTTATCGATATTCACACCCAATCCAATTAAACCAGGCCACAAGTTACGCCTACTGAACCATCACCATCATTAAGTCAATATGAAATGTTATTTCCATACTTTAATATACAACTCGACCCAAAGCATATGACAATCAGAACCTTCCTAAGTCAAAATTGAATCGCACCCAGACAGGAGCGAATAGTCGATATAAGGTTGAAGAGGGAAGGAAATTAAGAGCACGGCGAACTGCAAACGTAAGCAAAAAAGCCGGGAACACACCAACCCAGCGACCCACCAAGCCCAGCAACAGCGAGTCGGGCTTCGACAGGCCATAAAAGTAGAAATAATAACTCCCGGGGTCAGGGGACATCAGAAAAAGCAAGCAGACAAAAACCAGAACTGACTCCAAGGTTCAACCGCCCTCACCTACAAGGAGTGACGGAAATTAATGAGGCCTTGAGTTAACGGCGTCAGCTGGACAGCAACAACAACGGCGAGCAGAGACAGAGTGAGGCAAAAACCTGCGAGGCTATGAAATGCAACTTCATGTCAGTAAAGCCCTGACCAAGTTAAGTTAAAAACATCACAATACATAATATCGTACATAACATCAATGTTAACGCTATTCACCGTAAACTATATTCCGCTTATATAACCATGCAGACACCAAGGAATACGAATTCCTAGGATCAAGAAACTTACCCCTTAACCTAAGATATCGGAAATAAATTAATAATAATAAGCCTATGCATGAAAAGACAAAAGTAAAACCTATGAAAAGCCAGGATAGCGGGATAAATCACCACCAGGTCGAAATAAAATACATAATAAAAGAGCGATGTTAAACCCAGGGTCGGAGAGAAAGGGAGATCCCGGCCGTCTTTGTATCCCCGCAGCGCGGGATGGGAGTGTGTATGTGCTCGGGGAGGCACCTCCACTTGGGTCAAGCACCACGATGGGAAACGACACACATGAGGTTACATACAGAATCATAACTGGGAAATGGTAAGGGACAAATGTTAATTTAAAACTTTTAACCATGTCTGTGTGCGTCTGTGAGGGTCGGAGGGAGTGTGCCCCTCCCTCCAGGCCGTGCAACACGGACAGAGACGCCTGTGAGACGATTTGTAACGTCTGTGTTTTGGTTCATGAAGAAGGCCAGACAAGAGATAATATTGCACCCAGACAGAGAGACGACTTCGAGGCAATTTGTAACATCTGATTGTTTGCTCATGGATTTTATGGAGGGAGTATGACAACGGAATATACCGTGGGTGATGCACACAAGGACACGGACGTACGGACACACACATGGACACACCTACCTACGGACAGATCCTGACACAGCAAAAATCGAAAGAAACCCCGCCTTGTGGGCAGGACCCAAAGGGATTTTTCGGCATAAAAGAAAGGACCCTGAGCATTGGAAACCAGTTCGACCAGGAGAGTCAACTCATCACGAGTTCGACCAGAAGGGTCAACTCACCAGCCGAGCTCGACCAGTGGGTCGGCTCAGGAGTTGACCGAGCGGGTCGACTCAAGGGCGAGCTGCGACCAACGGGTCGGCTCGACTCTTCAGCTTCTGGGACTCAGCCGAGTTCAGCCGGCTCTCGGGGCTCGACTCAAGCGGCTCCCCGTCTCCTCTGCAGGCAGGCAAGACCCGCTTGACAGCTCAACTCGGCCGCGTGGGCCAACCTCTGCCGAGTCGGAGGTCCCTCTGCTGGCCGCCAGCGTCGCGGTTTGGCGACGAGGTGACGACCCAACACTGCACGCCAGGAGCGAGCTGTGGGCGCCACCTACCGACCGAGCATCCAAACCAAATTCCCCACGGCGACAGAGGAGCGACTAATACGTATGACGCGCACCGCCCCCTCACCACACGACCACCAGGCGTCTGTTTGACATAAAGAACCGACTCCGAACATTGACTATTCAAGACCACTCTTACCACTCAAACACACTCGAACCCATAAGCCATCCGTGGCTGTGAAGAAACACTCGAGACCGAGTGATGGCCATCCGTCGTTTATAAGAGTATTCGTAATTTTTATCTTTAATATTTAGTGGGCTGTACTCTTAATCGCATAAATTCCCAACAGATCCATCAATACGAATTGATTCTTGGCACCTCCTTCCGCCGAGCCACGCTCACGGGGGGAGTGGTGGCCCACCAGATCCTTATCAGGTGATCTGGTCCCCAATTAGTAAATTTGATATAAGATAACGATCTTCGGAAAAGGAGCATCGTCGCAGGCCCTTACTCCGAGCCATTCTGTTGTCAGATAACCTGCCGATGTATCTGTTGAGATTGGTGCCTTTAAGAATAATAACTGTCTTGATTGTGTTTTTATCGCCATATAATCTTTCAAGTATAATCATTCATTAACGTTAAGGTTTTCTTAGCATAGTATTTGCATGTTTTAACGACTCTCTCACTAACAACCATCGCGTTATGCGGGATCCATGTGCCGTTGTCAAGTGAAATCAGACAATCATTGATGATACTGTATTGATGCCGTGTTGACGTTCCGGGATTGAGAGTTCGCATACTATATCATAGTTGAGGTTGAATTAGTAATAAATTGATTAATACAGAAGTGGTTGTGTGATTCCTTCCTGAGATCTATGCATAAGATCTGCTTCTGCGTTGAGATCTGAACTTGGTGACCTTAATAAACACACTAACACATACTCAGTAAATGTTAAAGCGATAACGGGGTGAACCGGGGACCTAAAAATAAGCGAGAATGAGACGAACCTAGACAACGATGCCGAGTTAATCTAAGTTAATCTTGCATACTTACACCACACCTGCATAACTGCATACGATTAATTGCCTTATTCCGATCGATAACCCACCCTCGTCACCGAGGCGGGGTCTGGTAATCATAACGACTTGCATTATCATAATTACCCCCACTCGCATAATTACTACGATTACCTCTCGAATTGGCATAACTAAATGTGCATAATTACATAAATTAACATATTTCCGGATAATTACACATTTGGCCAAATTTCATTTGATTATTATTATTTTCACTGAATATTCATAACCCACATATACAACATAATAATTTCACCCACGCACGCATACAACATATCAAAATTTTCATAACCAACATATACAACAATACATTGCTCTGTTTTTTCTTTTTAACCTTTCTTGTTTCATAGTATGTAATGGCAGAGATTAGGGATTCATAAAGTACAACGCAATCCTATAAACAGGAATCTATGCATTGTTATATAAAGACAAGTCCAGATTTCGTGGCCAAGGTTTAGCAAATTGTTGTCTTTATTAACAGAGCATCGCAATTTTTATTTACAAATATTTTTACAGAAACATATTGGGGGGCATATTTGATTATTATACTTATTATAACATATTATAACATTATAATTATGACATATTATACTTATAACATTATAATTATGACATATTATACTTATTATAACATTATAATTCATAAATATTAATATAATTATTATAACATATTATACTTATTATAACATTATAATGATTATATATTATAACATGTTATAATGACGGCCTTGTGTCAATGAGAGACTTGGGAGGTTTGGTGACTGCACAGAGAGACACTTAATGTAATGCAACACAGAGAGTCGGTCAACACACCAACTAACGTACTCTTAGGTTTTTTCGGTAAAGTCGCCACGTAGGTAAAAAATGAAATTAAAATTAATAAAAGTAAAAATAGAAATAAAATAATAAAATAATAAATCACGCCTCACTTGATGAAGCAAATTATAGTCTACATTATAGACTGCCAGTACACTCACCCAGCTTAATAACCAGGCTACAGTCGACATTATAGACTGCCAGTACACTCACCCAGCTTAATAACCAGGCTACAGTCTACATTATAGACTGCCAGTACACTCACCCAGCTTAATAACCAGGCTACAGTCTACATTATAGACTGCCAGTGCACTCACCCAGCTTAATAACCAGGCTACAGTCTACATTATAGACTGCCAGTACACTCACCCAGCTTAATAACCAGGCTACAGTCTACATTATAGACTGCCAGTACACTCACCCAGCTTAATAACCAGGCTACAGTCTACATTATAGACTGCCAGTACACTCACCCAGCTTAATAACCAGGCTACAGTCTACATTATAGACTGCCAGTACACTCACCCAGCTTAATAACCAGGCTACAGTCTACATTATAGACTGCCAGTACACTCACCCAGCTTAATAACCAGGATACAGTCTACATTATAGACTGCCAGTACACTCACCCAGCTTAATAACCAGGCTACAGTCTACATTATAGACTGCCAGTACACTCACCCAGCTTAATAACCAGGCTACAGTCTACATTATAGACTGCCAGTACACTCACCCAGCTTAATAACCAGGCTACAGTCTACATTATAGACTGCCAGTACACTCACCCAGCTTAATAACCAGGCTACAGTCTACATTATAGACTGCCAGTACACTCACCCAGCTTAATAACCAGGCTACAGTCTACATTATAGACTGCCAGTGCACTCACCCAGCTCAATAACCAGGCTACAGTCTACATTATAGACTGCCAGTACACTCACCCAGCTTAATAACCAGGCTACAGTCTACATTATAGACTGCCAGTACACTCACCCAGCTTAATAACCATGCTACAGTCTACATTATAGACTGCCAGTACACTCACCCAGCTTAATAACCAGGCTACAGTCTACATTATAGACTGCCAGTACACTCACCCAGCTTAATAACCAGGCTACAGTCTACATTATAGACTGCCAGTACACTCACCCAGCTTAATAACCAGGCTACAGTCTACATTATAGACTGCCAGTACACTCACCCAGCTTAATAACCAGGCTACAGTCTACATTATAGACTGCCAGTACACTCACCCAGCTTAATAACCAGGATACAGTCTACATTATAGACTGCCAGTACACTCACCCAGCTTAATAACCAGGCTACAGTCTACATTATAGACTGCCAGTACACTCACCCAGCTTAATAACCAGGCTACAGTCTACATTATAGACTGCCAGTACACTCACCCAGCTTAATAACCAGGCTACAGTCTACATTATAGACTGCCAGTACACTCACCCAGCTTAATAACCAGGC
>NW_027620592.1:20000-31802 GCF_964198595.1 Lampetra fluviatilis | reverse complement strand
GGTGGGTGAGTGGGTGGGTGAGTGGGTGGGTGGGTGGGTGGGTGAGTGGGTGATTGGGTGGGTGGGTGGATGAGTGGGTGGGTGGATGAGTGGGTGGGTGGGTGAGTGGGTGGGTGAGTGGGTGGGTGAGTGGGTGATTGAGTGGGTGAGTGGGTGAGTGGGTGGGTGAGTGGGTGGGTGGATGAGTGGGTGAGTGAGTGGGTGGGTGGGTGAGTGAGTGAGTGGGTGGGTGGGTGAGTGAGTGGCTGAGTGAGTGAGTGGCTGAGTGAGTGATTAAGTGAGTGGCTGAGTGACTAAGTGACTGAGTGAGTGACTAAGTGAGTGGCTGAGTGAATAACTAAGTGACTAAGTGACTAAGCGACTGACTGAGTGACTAACTAAGTGACTGACACGTGCCCCCCCCCCCCCCGTCTCTCCCCCCCAGGACCCCCCCCCCAACTTCCCGCTGGACCCCCCCCCCACCAGCAGGACCCTCTCCCCAGCAGTCTGGCTGGACCCCTGCCGGGGTCTCTGGGCGTCTTGGGGGCCCCCAAGGGGGTCAGGATCCCCGTGGGGGGTCGCCGCTCCGTGTCTGTGGTGGACGTGCCGGCGGGGCGCGTGCTGTGCACACTGGGGGGGCTACACAACACCACCGCCTTCACGTGGACACCGTAGACACAGCTACATAGACACTACTACGTAGACACAGCTAGACACTACATAGACACACTAGACACAGCTAGACAACACCACCGCCTTCACGTGGACACCGTAGACACAGCTACATAGACACTACTACGTAGACACAGCTAGACACTACATAGACACACTAGACACAGCTAGACAACACCACCGCCTTCACGTGGACACCGTAGACACAGCTACATAGACACTACTACGTAGGCACAGCTAGACACTACATAGACACAGCTAGACACAGCTAGACACTACATAGACACACTAGACACAGCTAGACAACACCACCGCCTTCACGTGGACACCGTAGACACAGCTACATAGACACTACTACGTAGACACAGCTAGACACTACATAGACACAGCTAGACACAGCTAGACAACACCACCGCCTTCACGTGGACACCGTAGACACAGCTACATAGACACTACTACGTAGACACAGCTAGACACTACATAGACACAGCTAGACACAGCTAGACACTACATAGACACACTAGACACAGCTAGACAACACCACCGCCTTCACGTGGACACCGTAGACACAGCTACATAGACACTACTACGTAGGCACAGCTAGACACTACATAGACACAGCTAGACACTACATAGACACAGCTAGACACTACATAGACACAGCTAGACACAGCTAGACACTACATAGACACACTAGACACAGATAGACAACACCACCGCCTTCACGTGGACACCGTAGACACAGCTACATAGACACTACTACGTAGGCACAGCTAGACACTACATAGACACAGCTAGACACTACATAGACACAGCTAGACACTACATAGACACAGCTAGACACTACATAGACACAGCTAGACACAGCTAGACACTACATAGACACACTAGACACAGATAGACAACACCACCGCCTTCACGTGGACACCGTAGACACAGCTACATAGACACTACTACGTAGACACAGCTAGACACTACATAGACACAGCTAGACACTACATAGACACAGCTAGACACTACATAGACACAGCTAGACACTACATAGACACACTAGACACTACATAGACACAGCTAGACACTACATAGAAACAGCTATATAGACACAACACCACCACCTTCACATGGACACCGTAGACACTGCTACATAGACACTACTACGTAGACACAGCTAGACACTACATAGACACAGCTAGACACTACATAGACACAGCTAGACACTACATAGACACACTAAACACAGCTAGACAACACCACCGCCTTCACATGGACACCGTAGACACAGCTAGACACTACATAGACACAGCTAGACACCATAGACACCATAGACACAGCTAGACAACACCACCGCCTTCACATGGACACTGTAGACACAGCTAGACACTACATAGACACAGCTAGACACTACATAGACACAGCTAGACACCATAGACACCATAGACACAGCTAGACACTACATAGACACAGCTAGACACTACATAGACACAGCTAGACACTACATAGACACAGCTAGACACTACATAGACACAGCTAGACACTACATAGACACAGCTAGACAACACCACCGCCTTCACATGGACACCGTAGACACAGCTAGACACTACATAGACACAGCTAGACACTACATAGACACAGCTAGACACTACATAGACACAGCTAGACACTACATAGACACAGCTAGACACTACATAGACACAGCTAGACACTACATAGACACAGCTAGACACTACATAGACACAGCTAGACACTACATAGACACAGCTAGACAACACCACCGCCTTCACGTGGACACCATAGACACAGCTAGACACTACATAGACACAGCTAGACACAGCTAGACACTACATAGACACAGCTAGACAACACCACCGCCTTCACATGGACACCATAGACACAGCTAGACACTACATAGACACAGCTAGACACTACATAGACACAGCTAGACACCATAGACACCATAGACACAGCTATGTAGACACAGCTAGACACTACATAGACACAGCTAGACACTACATAGACACAGCTAGACACTACATAGACACAGCTAGACACTACATAGACACAGCTAGACACTACATAGACACAGCTAGACACTACATAGACACAGCTAGACACTACATAGACACAGCTAGACACCATAGACACCATAGACACCATAGACACAGCTAGACAACACCACCGCCTTCACATGGACACCGTAGACACAGCTAGACACTACATAGACACAGCTAGACACTACATAGACACAGCTAGACACTACATAGACACAGCTAGACACTACATAGACACAGCTAGACACTACATAGACACAGCTAGACACTACATAGACACAGCTAGACAACACCACCGCCTTCACATGGACACCGTAGACACAGCTAGACACTACATAGACACAGCTAGACACTACATAGACACACCTAGACACTACATAGACACAGCTAGACACTACATAGACACACTAGACACAGCTAGACAACACCACCACCTTCACATGGACACCATAGACACCATAGACACCATAGACACAGCTATGTAGACACAGCTATGTAGACACAGCTATGTAGACACTCCAACGTAGACACAGCTATGTAGACACAGCTATGTAGACACTCCAACGTAGACACAGCTATGTAGACACAGCTATGTAGACACAGCTATGTAGACACTCCAACGTAGACACAGCTATGTAGACACAGCTATGTAGACACAGCTATGTAGACACAGCTATGTAGACACAGCTATGTAGACACTCCAACGTAGACACAGCTATGTAGACACAGCTATGTAGACACAGCTACGTAGACACAGCTACGTAGACACAGCTACGTAGACACAGCTACGTAGACACAGCTACGTAGACACTCCAACGTAGACACTCCAACGTAGACACTCCAACGTAGACACTCCAACGTAGACACAGCTACGTAGACACTCCAACGTAGACACTCCAACGTAGACACTCCAACGTAGACACTCCAACGTAGACACTCCAACGTAGACACTCCAACGTAGACACTCCAACGTAGACACAGCTACGTAGACACTCCAACGTAGACACAGCTATGTAGACACAGCTATGTAGACACAGCTATGTAGACACAGCTATGTAGACACAGCTATGTAGACACAGCTACGTAGACACAGCTACGTAGACACTCCAACGTAGACACAGCTATGTAGACACAGCTATGTAGACACAGCTATGTAGAAACTCCAACGTAGACACTCCAACGTAGACACTCCAACGTAGACACTCCAACGTAGACACTCCAACGTAGACACTCCAACGTAGACACTCCAACGTAGACACTCCAACGTAGACACTCCAACGTAGACACTCCAACGTAGACACTCCAACGTAGACACTCCAACGTAGACACTCCAACGTAGACACTCCAACGTAGACACTCCAACGTAGACACTCCAACGTAGACACCCTAGACACAGCTAGACACAGCTAGACACAGCTATGTAGACACAACTAGACACCCTAGACACAGCTATGTAGACACAACTAGACACCCTAGACACAACTCTGTAGAGACACAACTAGACACCCTAGACACAGCTATGTAGACACAACTAGACACCCTAGACACAACTCTGTAGACACACAACTAGACACAACTAGACACAACTCGACACGACCCTGTAGACACGACCCTGTAGACACAACGTAGAGACAGCATAGACACGACTCTGTAGACACGACCCTGTAGACACAACGTAGAGACAGCATAGACACGACCCTGTAGACACGACCCTGTAGACACGACCCTGTAGACACGACCCTGTAGACACGACCCTGTAGACACGACCCTGTAGACACGACCCTGTAGACACGACCCTGTAGACACGACCCTGTAGACACGACCCTGTAGACACGACCCTGTAGACACGACCCTGTAGACAGCATAGACACGACCCTGTAGACACGACCCTGTAGAGACAGGAGGTGCACACCAGGGCGGCCATGTTACGTAGGGGGGGGGGAACACCGTGGCGGCCATCTTACGTGGGGGGGGGGGGGACACTAGGGCGGCCATGTTACGTAAGGGGGGGACACTAGGGCGGCCATGTTACGTAAGGGGAAAACACCGTGGCGGCCATCTTACGTGGGAGGGGGACACCAGGGCGGCCATGTTACGTAAGGGGGGGGGACACTAGGGCGGCCATGTTACGTAAGGGGGGTACACCAGGGCGGCCATGTTACGTAGGAGGGGAACGACGACGCCAGGGCGGCCATCTTACGTAGGGGGGGACGACACCAGGGCGGCCATGTTACGTAGGGGGGGGGGGGGACGACGACACCAGGGCGGCCATCTTACGTAGGGGGACACTAGGGCGGCCATGTTACGTAAGGGGACGACGACACCAGGGCGGTCATCATAAGTAGGGGGGGGGGGGGAAACCAGGGCGGCCATCTTACGTAGAGGGGGGACACTAGGGCGGCCATGTTACGTAAGGGGGGGGGACACTACGGCGGCCGTCTTACGTAAGGGAGAGGGGGGACGACACTAGGGCGGCCATGTTACGTAGGGGGGAGGGGGGACGACACCAGGGCGGCCATCTTACGTAAGGGGGGGGGGGGGACACCAGGGCGGCCATCTTACGTAGGGTGGGACACTACGGCGGCCATGTTACGTAAGGGGACGACGACACCAGGGCGGTCATCATAAGTAGGGGGGGGACACTAGGGCGGCCATGTTACGTAAGAAGGGACGACACCAGGGTGGCCATGTTACGTAGGGGGGGCGAGACACTAGGGCGGCCATGTTACGTAGAGGGGGGGACACCAGGGCGGCCATGTTACGTAAGGGGGAGGGGGAACGACACCAGGGCGGCCATGTTACGTAAGGGGGGGGGACACTACGGCGGCCATGTTACGTAAGGGGACAACGACACCAGGGCGGTCATCATAAGTAAGGGGGGGGGGAAACCAGGGCGGCCATCTTACGTAGAGGGGGGACACTAGGGCGGCCATGTTACGTAAGAAGGGACGACACCAGGGTGGCCATCTTACGTAAGGGGGGGGGGGGACACTAGGGCGGCCATGTTACGTAAGGGGGGGACACTAGGGCGGCCATGTTACGTAAGGGGGGACGGCACCAGGGCGGCCATCTTACGTAGGGGGGGGGACACTAGGGCGGCCATGTTACGTAAGGGGGGGTAGGACGACGACACCAGGGCGGCCATCTTACGTAGGGGGGGGAGACACTAGGGCGGCCATGTTACGTAAGGGGGGGTGGGACGACGACACCAGGGCGGCCATTTTACGTAGGGGGGGGAGACACTAGGGCGGCCATGTTACGTAAGGGGGGGTGGGACGACGACACCAGGGCGGCCATCTTACGTAGGGGGGGGAGACACCAGGGTGGCCATGTTACGTAAGGGGGGGTGGGACGACGACACCAGGGCGGCCATGTTACATAGAGGGGGGGGACACTAGGGCGGCCATGTTACGTAAGAAGGGACGACACCAGGGTGGCCATCTTACGTAAGGGGGGGGGGACACTAGGGCGGCCATGTTACGTAAGGGGGGGACACTAGGGCGGCCATGTTAAGTAAGGGGGGGACGGCACCAGGGCGGCCATCTTACGTAGGGGGGGGGGACACTAGGGCGGCCATGTTACATAGGGGGGGGGGGGACGACACCAGGGCGGCCATCTTACGTAGGGGGGGTGGGAGACACTTGGGCGGCCATGTTACGTAGAGGGGGGGACACCAGGGCGGCCATGTTACGTAAGGGGGGGGGGACACTACGGCGGCCATCTTACGTAAGGGAGAGGGGGGACGACACTAGGGCGGCCATGTCACGTAGGGGGGAGGGGGGACGACACCAGGGCGGCCATCTTACGTAGGGTGGGACACTACGGCGGCCATGTTACGTAAGGGGGGGGGGGGAACACCAGGGCGGCCATCTTACGTAGGGTGGGACACTACGGCGGCCATGTTACGTAAGGGGACGACGACACCAGGGCGGTCATCATAAGTAGGGGGGGGAAACCAGGGCGGCCATCTTACGTAGAGGGGGGGGACACTAGGGCGGCCATGTTACGTAAGGGGGAGGGGGAACGACACCAGGGCGGCCATGTTACGTAAGGGGGGGGGGGGACACTAGGGCGGCCATGTTACGTAAGGGGGGGGGGACACTAGGGCGGCCATGTTACGTAAGGGGGGGGGACACTAGGGCGGCCATGTTACGTAGGGGGGGGGACACTAGGGCGGCCATGTTACATAGGGGGGGGGACGACACCAGGGCGGCCATGTTACGTAAGGGGGAGGGGGGACGACACCAGGGCGGCCATCTTACGTAAGGGGGGGGGGGGGGACACTAGGGCGGCCATGTTACGTAAGGGGGGACGGCACCAGGGCGGCCATCTTACGTAGGGGGGGGACACTAGGGCGGCCATGTTACATAGGGGGAGGGGGACGACGACACCAGGGCGGCCATGTTACGTAAGGGGGGGTGGGACGACGACACCAGGGCGGCCATCTTACGTAAGGGGGGGGACGACACCAGGGCGGCCATGTTACGTAAGGGGGGGGGGGGACACCAGGGCGGCCATCTTACGTAAGGGGGGGGGGGGGACACTAGGGCGGCCATGTTACGTAAGGGGGGGGGGGGGGACACTAGGGCGGCCATGTTACGTAAGGGGGGGACACTAGGGCGGCCATGTTACGTAAGGGGGGACGGCACCAGGGCGGCCATCTTACGTAGGGGGGGGACACTAGGGCGGCCATGTTACATAGGGGGAGGGGGACGACGACACCAGGGCGGCCATGTTACTTAAGGGGGGGTGGGACGACGACACCAGGGCGGCCATCTTACGTAAGGGGGAGGGGGGACGACACCAGGGCGGCCATCTTACGTAAGGGGGGGGGACACTAGGGCGGCCATGTTACGTAAGAAGGGACGACACCAGGGTGGCCATCTTACGTAAGGGGGGGGACACTAGGGCGGCCATGTTACGTAAGGGGGGGACACTAGGGCGGCCATGTTACGTAAGGGGGGGGGACACTAGGGCGGCCATGTTACGTAAGGGGGGACGGCACCAGGGCGGCCATCTTACGTAGGGGGGGGGACACTAGGGCGGCCATGTTACATAGGGGGGGGGACGACACCAGGGCGGCCATGTTACGTAAGGGGGAGGGGGGACGACACCAGGGCGGCCATCTTACGTAAGGGGGGGGGGGGGACACTAGGGCGGCCATGTTACGTAAGGGGGGACGGCACCAGGGCGGCCATCTTACGTAGGGGGGGGACACTAGGGCGGCCATGTTACATAGGGGGAGGGGGACGACGACACCAGGGCGGCCATGTTACGTAAGGGGGGGTGGGACGACGACACCAGGGCGGCCATCTTACGTAAGGGGGGGGACGACACCAGGGCGGCCATGTTACGTAAGGGGGAGGGGGGACGACACCAGGGCGGCCATCTTACGTAAGGGGGGGGGACACTAGGGCGGCCATGTTACATAGAGGGGGGGGACACTAGGGCGGCCATGTTACGTAAGAAGGGACGACACCAGGGTGGCCATCTTACGTAAGGGGGGGGGGACACTAGGGCGGCCATGTTACGTAAGGGGGGGACACTAGGGCGGCCATGTTACGTAAGGGTGGGTAGGACGACGACACCAGGGCAGCCATCTTACGTAAGGGGGGCGGGGACGACACCAGGGCGGCCATCTTACGTGGGGGGGGGGGGCGCCAGGGCGGCCATCTTACGTGGGGGTCACGCTGCATCATCTTTAATCGATTTAGAACTTCTGCTACTGGTTGTTGTTGTTGTTGTGTTTAGTTTGTACTCCACGTAATACACTACACTACGTCATACACTACACTACGTCATACACTACACTACGTAATACACTACGTCATACACTACACTACGTAATACACTACGTACTACACTACACTACGTACTACACTACGTCATACACTACGTCATACACTACATTACGTCATACACTACGTCATACACTACACTACGTACTCCCTACACTACGTACTAAACTGCGTTATACACTACACTATACACTACTATACACTACACTATACACTACTATACACTACTATACACTACACTACTACACACTATACACTACACTATACACTACACTACTACACTACACTATACACTACACTACTACACACTACACTATACTCTACACTATACACTACACTATACACTACACTATACACTACACTACACACTACACTATACACTACACTACTACACACTACACTATACTCTACACTATACACTACACTATACACTACACTATACACTACACTATACACTACACTACTATACACTACACTATACACTACACTATACACTACACTACTACACACTACACTATACTCTACACTATACACTATACTCTACACTATACACTATACACTACACTATACACTACACTATACACTACACTACTACACACTACACTATACTCTACACTATACACTACACTATACACTACACTATACACTACACTACTACACACTACACTATACACTACACTATACACTACTACACACTACACTACATTATACTCTACACTATACACTACACTATACACTACACTATACACTACATTATACACTACTACACACTACACTATACACTACACTACTACACACTACACTACACTACTACACACTACACTATACACTACATTACACACTACACTACTACACACTATACACTACACTACTATACACTACACTATACACTACATTATACTCTACACTATACACTACACTATACACTATACACTACACTACTACACACTATACACTACACTACTATACTCTACACTATACACTACACTACTACACACTACACTACACACTACACTATACACTACACTATACACTACACTACTACACACTATACACTACACTACTACACACTACATTATACTCTACACTATACACTACACTACTACACACTATACACTACACTACTATACTCTACACTATACACTACACTACACACTACACTACTACACTACACTATACACTACACTATACACTACACTACTACACTACACACTACACTATACACTACACTACACACTACACTACACACTACACTACTACACTACACTATACTCTACACTATACACTACACTACTACACTACACTATACACTACTACACTACACTACACACTACACTATACACTACTACACTACACTATACACTACACTATACACTACACTACATTACACACTATACTACATTACACACTACACTATACACTACACTATACACTACACTATACACTACATTATACTCTACACTATACACTACACTATACACTACACTATACACTACACTATACACTACACACTACACTATACACTACATTACACACTACACTACTATACTCTACACTACTACACACTACACTATACACTACATTATACTCTACACTATACACTACTACACACTATACACTACTACACACTATACACTACACTACTACACACTATACTACATTACACACTACACTATACACTACACTATACACTACACTATACACTACATTATACTCTACACTATACACTACACTATACACTACACTATACACTACACTATACACTACACACTACACTATACACTACATTACACACTACACTACTATACTCTACACTACTACACACTACACTACACACTACATTATACTCTACACTATACACTACACTACTACACACTACACTACTATACACTCTACACTACACTATACACTACACTACACACTACACTACTACACACTATACTCTACACTACATTATACACTACACTATACACTACACTATAAACTACATTATACACTACACTATACACTACACTATAAACTACATTATACACTACACTATACACTACACTATAAACTACATTATACACTACACTACTACACACTATACTCTACACTACATTATATACTACTACACATTGTGCGTAGTGAGTTTGTCGTTAAATAATGGAGCACATTAAAGGCGAAGTTTGACACCACCCACGTCTGTGTGTGTGTCTGTGTGTGTGTCTGTGTGTGTGTCTGTGTGTGTGTGTGTCTGTGTGTGTGTCTGTGTGTGTGTGTCTCTGTGTGTGTGTCTGTGTGTGTGTGTCTGTGTGTGTCTGTGTGTGTCTCTCTGACCTCTGACCATCGACTAGTCATCTGTAAGATGCGCCTGCCATTCTTCCACTCCGGTGGTGGGTGTACACCCAGGACCCCATTCCAACCTAAAGTGGCCTGGTCTCAGCTGATGGAAGTTGCAAGCGAGAGTTTCATCGTCGCTTGCGGCTGGGGTTGGCATCGTCCCCCACTCCTCCTGATGTCGAGGTGAAATGGGCGAGGTTTAAGACTGACTCATGCAGCTGCAATGGCTGCTTTGGGTACGCGGTCCAGACCTCCCCAGAAACCCTGGCTGACAGAGGAGGAGGTGTTCAGGTTAATTGAGAAAAAGCGACAGGCCCACTCTCATCGCCTACAGCATCCCACGTCGGAGAATGAGGCGGCTTACCGCAGCCTTCGCTCGGAGGTTCGGAGAGCCGTAAGGCGCTGCAAGGATGGGTGGTGGTCGCGGGTTGCTGAGGAGATGGAGTCTGCCTCAGTGGCCCGCGATCACAAATCACTATTTAATTCCATCAACAAAGTAACCTGCAGCGCCACACCTATTACCATCATTAGAGGAAAAAACGGTGATCCAATCTCCGACCCCCAGGAACAGGTTTGCAGATTTGCTGAGCATTTCTGCGAGGTCCTGGGGGAGGGAAAATCTCTCAGCCAGGAAAACATCATGGCACAAAGTGGGGATAACCCTGCTGAAGCTGCGGTGCCTCAAATATTGGAAGAGGTCACCCCCTGTGAGTGGCTGGCTGAGGTGCCAGCTGTTGAGGAAGTACTGAGGGCGATCCGGAGTCTGAGACCAGGGAAGGCACCGGGCAGAGATGATCTCCCAAGCGAAATGCTGAGGGAGGGTGGCGTTTGTGCACAGACTGCCCTATATGACATCATAACAACAGTCTGGACCACTGGACGGGTTCCGCAGGACTGGAAGGATGCCCTGGTGGTCCCCCTCTTTAAGAAGGGGGACCGTACCGACTGTAACAACTACAGGGGCATCTCACTCCTCAGTGTGC
>NW_027620592.1:0-15000 GCF_964198595.1 Lampetra fluviatilis | reverse complement strand
CACCTCCACCACCATCACCACCTCCACAACCACCTCCACCACCACCACCTCCACCACTAACACCACCACCATCACCACCTCCACCACCAACACCACCACCATCACCACCTCCACCACCAACACCACCACCATCACCACCACCAACACCATCACCGCCTCCACCACCACCACCATCACCACCAACACCACCACCATCACCACCTCCACCACCAACACCACCACCACCTCCACCACCACCACCACCACCACCTCCACCACCAACACCACCACCATCACCACCTCCACCACCAACACCACCACCATCACCACCTCCACCACCAACACCACCACCATCACCGCCTCCACCACCACCACCAACACCACCACCACCACCTCCACCACCAACACCACCACCATCACCACCTCCACCACCAACACCACCACCACCTCCACCACCACCACCACCACCACCATCACCACCTCCACCACCAACACCACCACCATCACCACCTCCACCACCAACACCACCACCATCACCGCCTCCACCACCACCACCAACACCACCATCACCACCTCCACCACCAACACCACCACCATCACCGCCTCCACCACCACCACCAACACCACCACCACCACCTCCACCACCAACACCACCACCATCACCACCTCCACCCCCACCACCTCCACCACCTCCACCACAACCACCTCCACCACCACCACACGAACCGGTCCTGGGCCTCCCCTAGGTAGACTCGGCCTCAAGTGACCTCCCGCTGTAGCGGCGGCGAAAGGGGCAGTCCATAAATGACGTCACGCGATTTTGGACGATTTCTGACCCCACCCCCCCACTTGGTCACATGACGTCACAAATTGTCAGAGACCCCCCCCCCCTCAAATATGACGTCACAAAACTCAAAAACCATATTTCCATTTTCAAACTAAAACATGCTTCAAATCGCTTTAAACTATTGAGATCGTAGTGCGTATTTACTTTGACGTTGTAGGAGAAAACATTCGTTACAAAGTCTATTCGGTTAAGTAGAACGTGTGGTCTACGTTTATTTATAAAGTTGCGCATTTTGACGTGACGTCACATTTCTCAAGCCCCTCCCCCCCTTCGTCACATGACGTCACAAAGTCAGACCCCCCCCTCAAATATGACGTCATAAAGCTCCGCCCCCTCCACCCCCCCCCTTTGACAGCCACCAGCGGCATCAGCGTCATCATCATCGGTATCGTCGTCATCATCAGCGTCATCAGCGGTATCATCGGTATCATCATCATCAATCATCGTCATCGTCATCATCATCATCAGCGTCATCATCGGCATCATCATCGTCATCATCATCATCATCATCAGCGTCATCATCATCATCGTCAGCGTCATCATCATCATCATCGTCAACATCATCATCGTCGTCAGCGTCATCATCATCATCAGCGTCATCATCATCATCGTCATCATCATCATCGTCAGCGTCATCATCATCATTGTCGGCGTGAGACGCGTTACGGAGTGCAAGCAGCTAAAACACAAACGACACAAACCGCTGTGATGGATAAGATTGGTCGCGTAGCCTCCCACGACGACCAACTACAACTACTACTAACTACTAGGACTACTACTACTCCTACTACAAATACTACTAGTACTACTGTGTCTATTTGTGTGTGTGTGTGTGTCTATTTGTGTGTGTGTGTGTCTGTGTGTGTCTATTTGTGTCTTTGTGTGTCTGTGTGTGTGTCTGTGTGTCTATTTGTGTGTGTATATCTGTGTGTGTGTCTGTGTGTGTGTCTATCTGTGTGTGTGTCTGTGTGAAATATCTTCGCTAATAAGCTTGTGCCGGAGGCCCCGGGGGGACAGGCGTCTATGACGTCTCCTGGCCAAACCCCAATTGGCGGAGACAGGAGATTGAATCTTCACCCTCGGGGCTCCTCCAGAAACAACAGAAAGCCACTTCGTGTGGCCACGTGGAATGTTCGAACGCTCACTGCGGAGGAGAGGCTGCCACTCCTCTGTCGGGAGCTGGACCGGTACCGCCTGGATCTCTGTGGCATTCAGGAGGTCCGGTGGATCGGCTCTGGCTCCTGCCACCGTGAGGGGTGGACAGTCCTCTACTCGGGGCAGGAGACTGCCAAACAACAGGGAGTGGCTCTTCTTCTGAACAAAAGAATGAAGGGGGCGTGGGAGCGTGGCGGTGAGGTGTGGGAAGCTGTAAGCCCCAGGATACTTTGGGCTCGCCTTCCCATCAACCAGAGGCGAGGAGTGGTGGTCGTGGTTACTTATGCCTCCACTGAAGACGAACATCCGTGGAGGGATCAATCCTGAGTTTAACCTGCAGGCTGGATTGTGTGAGGAGCTCACAAATCCTCGAAAGATCTGGGCAAAGTCCCATCGGTGAGCTCCTCCGGCAGGCAAGGCTGCGTTGGCTGGGTCATGTAGCCCGCATGCCCAGCCACCGCATGCCTAAGCAGCTTTTGTTCGGCCGGATCGAGGGGGCTAAACGGGCGCGGCACGGGCTAGAGAAGAGATGGAGTGATGTGGTACAGGAGGACGTGGAGCTGTTAGGACTTGCCGATGACTGGTACCAGCGGTGTCAAGATCGGCCTCAGTGGAGGAGGCTCGTGAAGGACGCTACTGAGCAGTTGGAGGCAGTCGCCCTCCAACAACAACGGAGGGCGGAGGAGCGACGCTCACAACAACGAGCGGAGCGCCGGGTGGCTAAAGCACAGCAAGTTGGCACAGTAGGGGGCACAGGTGGTGCATCAGCCAGTCATCTTGGTCATCTCGGTCAGTCGACCCGTGGCACCTGCTGGGTCTGTCCCGTGACCTCCTGTCGGCGGGCGTTCGACACTTCACGTGGCCTCAAGGTGCACTTGGCCTGGCACAAGCGTCGTGGTGACGTCACCGCCACTTAGTGGCGAATGGCGGCTGTAATTGTCTGCCTGTGCGTGTCTGTGTCTGTGCGTGTCTGTGTGTGTCTGTGTGTGAATCAGTTTTCCTCACTCGCCCTCAACTCCACCTCCACGCTTCACTTTCACCGGAGCCTGAGACTGCTGGGGGCTGCTGCTGCTGCTACCGTCGCATTTCCGTTTAGCAGCCGAAATCACCAGGATAGCCGACGGGAAATCACCACCTCCACCACCATCTCCACCACCACCTTCACCATCTCCAACACCTCCATCTCCACCACCACCTCCACCACCACCGCCACCACCACCACCACCGCCACCACTACCACCGCCACAATCACCGCCTCCTCCGTCTTCCGCCCCCACGGGACGGCTGTCCGTGCTGCCATCAGAACGTCCGCCAGCTCCCTCCTCCTCGCCCCGTCCGGTAGCTCCCTCCTCGCCGCCCCGTCCGGTAGCTCCCTCCTCGCCGCCCCGTCTGGTAGTTCCCTCCTCGCCGCCCCGTCTGGTAGCTCCCTCCTCGCCGCCCCGTCGACGGCCCGGACCCGCGGCTAAGTCGTCTCCCTCTCGCTCGACGGACAATATCAACGGCGCTGCTGCTGCCGACCGAGAACTCCGGCCCCCTCTCCCCACCGTCGCCGGAAGGCCGTCCAGACGTCCCCTACGTCCGCCAGCTCCATCGCCGTCCCGTCCAGTAGCTCCCACGCTCTCCCGTCCAGTAGCTCCCTCCTCGCCGTCCCGTCTGCCAGCTCCCTCTCCATCCCGTCCAGTAGCTCCCTCCGCGCCGTCCCGTCTGCCAGCTCCCTCTCCATCCCGTCCAGTAGCGCCCTCCTCACCGTCCCGTCTGCCAGCTCCCTCTCCATCCCGTCCAGTAGCTCCCTCCTCGCCGTCCCGTCCGCCAGCTCCCTCTCTGTCCCGTCGGGCGGCCGCGCGAGACCGGCGACCTCCCACCGCCTTCGCCGTCTTCACAGTCTTCGCCGTGACGCCCTCGGCACCTCCCGCCCCACCTCCCCCCGTCTCCCCTCCCGTCCCCCCCGCTCCGTGCGTCTTCTGGTGCCTCCGCAGGTGCCCCGACTGCGAGAAGCCGCGTCCGCACAGCGCGCAGGCAAACGGCTCTTCCCCCGTGTGCGTCCTGCCGTGGATCCTCAGCTGCCCCGACTGGGCGAAGCCTCGTCCGCACACTCCGCACGAGAACGGCCGCTCCCCCGTGTGCGTCCGCCCGTGCGCCCTCAGCTGCCCGCACTGGATGAACTCCTTCCCGCACACGGTGCACACGAAGGGCCGCTCCCCCGTGTGGATCTTGCCGTGCCGCTGGAGGTGGCCCAGCTCGGCGAAGGCTTTGCCGCAGACGCCGCAGCCGAAGGGGCGTTCCCCCGTGTGGGTGCGGCGGTGGTTGAGAAGCTGCCCCGACTGGGCGAAGGCCCGGGGGCACTGGGGACAGGCGAAGGGTCGCTCGCCCGTGTGGGTGCGGCGATGGATGCGAAGGTGGGGCGAGCGGGCAAAGGATTTGCCGCACACCGCGCACTCAAAGGGCTTCTTGGTGGCGGTGGTGGCGGTGGTGGCGGTGGTGGCGGTGGTGGTGGGCGAGGGGGTAGTTGCCTGAACGCGACTCTCCATGGTCGGGCGACGTTGTTTCTACGACGTCGGCACGACGTTGCCACGGGGCTGCAGGCGATCCGTCAGACGGCTGTAAACAGAAGGAGACAAAGGGGAAATCCGTCTGTTGTGTGTCTGTGTGTGTCTGTGTGTGTCTGTGTGTGTGTCTGTGTGTCTGTGTGTCTGTGTGTCTGTGTGTCTGTGTGTCTGTGTGTGTTAGTGTGTGTCTGTGTGTGTGTGTCTGTGTGTCTGTGTCTGTGTGTGTTAGTGTGTGTCTGTGTGTCTCTGTGTGTCTCTGTGTATGTGTGTGTGTCTGTGTGTGTGTGTCTGTCTGTGTGTGTGTCTCTGTGTGTGTGTCTGTGTCTGTGTGTGTCTGTGTGTGTGTCTGTGTGTCTGTGTGTGTGTCTGTGTGTGTGTCTGTGTGTGTGTCTGTGTGTGTGTCTGTGTGTGTGTCTGTCTGTGTGTGTCTGTGTGTGTCTGTGTGTGTGTGTCTCTGTGTGAAAACCTATTCTCATCTGCTGGACTACGTAGTGATGGAACAGCGGATGGGAGCCCATGTCCCTGACACCAGGACCTGCCGTGGAGCTGATCTGCCCTCTGACACATCGACTAGTCACCTGTAAGATGCGCCTGCCATTCTTCCACTCCGGTGGTGGGTGTACACCCAGGACCCCATTCCAACCTAAAGTGGCCTGGTCTCAGCTAGCTGATGGAAGTTGCAAGCGAGAATTTCACCGTCGCTTGCGGCTGGGGTTGGCATCGTCCCCCACTCCACCTGATGTCGAGGTGAAATGGGCGAGTTTCAGGACTGTGACTCATGCAGCTGCAATGGCTGCTTTGGGGTCGCGGTACAGACCTCCCCAGAGACCCTGGCTGACAGAGGAGGTGTTCAGGCTGGCTGAGATCCATCCTTGGTTTAACCTACAGGCTGGATTGTGTGAGGAGCTCACAAATCCTTGAAAGATCTGGGCAAAGTCCCTTCGGTGAGCTCCTCCGGCAGGCAAGGCTGCGTTGGCTGGGTCATGTAGCCCGCATGCCCAGCCACCGCATGCCTAGACAGCTTTTGTTCGGCCGGATAGAGGGGGCTAAACGGGCGCGGCACGGGCTAGAGAAGAGATGGAGTGATGTGCCAATCACACACTCACTCACCCGCTCACCCGCTCATCCACCCACCCACTCGCCTGCTCACCCACTCACCCGCTCACCCGCTCACCCACCCACCCACTCACCCATCCACTCACCCACCCACTCACCCACCCACTCACCACCCGCTCACCCGCTCACCCACCCACCCACCCACTCACCCACCCACCCACTCACCCATCCACTCACCAACCCACTCACTCACCAATCCACTCATCCACCCACCCACTCACCCACCGACCCACTAACCCACCGACCCACTCACCCACCCACTCCCTCACCCACTCACTCACTCACCAATCCACTCATCCACCCACCCACTCACCCACCGACCCACTCACCCACCGACCCACTCACCCGCCCACTCACCCACCCACTCACCCACCCACTCCCTCACCCACTCACTCACTCACCAATCCACTCACCCACCGACCCACTCACCCACCGACCCACTCACCCGCCCACTCACCCACCCACTCACCCACCCACTCCCTCACTCACCAATCCACTCATCCACCCACCCACTCACCCACCCACCCACTCACCCATCCACTCACCCACCCACTCACCCACCCACTCACCACCCGCTCACCCGCTCACCCACCCACCCACCCACTCACCCACCCACCCACTCACCCATCCACTCACCAACCCACTCACTCACCAATCCACTCATCCACCCACCCACTCACCCACCGACCCACTCACCCACCGACCCACTAACCCACCGACCCACTCACCCACCCACTCACCCACCCACTCCCTCACCCACTCACTCACTCACCAATCCACTCATCCACCCACCCACTCACCCACCGACCCACTCACCCACTCCCTCACCCACTCACTCACTCACCAATCCACTCATCCACCCACCCACTCACCCACCGACCCACTCACCCACCGACCCACTCACCCGCCCACTCGCCCACCCACTCACTCACTCACCAATCCACCCACTCACCCACTCATCATGCTTCGCTCCGGATGAGCGCTGCAAAGTATGATCTGTGTTTTGATTTAGTGCGCTGATCGTAAAGGTGCATTGAAAAATGTTGACACTCCGACTGATGCTCCTACTGTTGTGGAGTGACTCATGCAGCCAGCTGTGGCTGCAGAGTTTGGTGGTACATGTTGTTTACGTCGTTTATTGTGAAAATTCGGTCACAGTTCCCATGATCACTGTTTCATTGCTTTTATGGCTTTATTTTGGTGATTTCGAAAAGTTGTTTGGTTTGCCCATGTTTGTTGGTTGTAGTACGGAGTTAGAATGATGGCTTCAATCTAAGTTGTCTTGTGGTTGTTGTTGTTGTTGTTATTTGACTTGCATCCCACTGGGATGATTGCACACAGCGTTGGTGTTCGGTGATTTTTTCTGGAAGACTTTGCAGTTTTTACCTGGATTTTTCTGTTTGCACTCAGTCACATAGTCACTTTGAGATGTTTTAAGAGCCGAATGTTTCACAAGGCTATACCAACTAAATGAAACTAAAACTGAAATCCACCCACCCACTCACCAACCCACGCACCCACTCACCCACCCACCCACTCAAACCCACCCACCCACTCACCAATCCACTCATCCACCCACCCACTCACCCACTCACCCACCTACTCACTCACCAATCCACTCACCAATCCACTCACTCACCCACTCACTCACTCACCAATCCACTGACCCACCCACTCACCCACCCACTCACCCACCGACCCACTCACCCACCCACTCACTAACCCACTCACCAACCCACTAACTCACTCACCAATCCACTCACTCACCCACCCACCCACTCACTCACCAATCCACTCATCCACCAACCCACTCACTCACCACTCACCACACTCACCACCACCACCACTCACCACCCCACACCACACTCACCACCCCCACTCACTCACCACACACTCACCCCACTCACCCCACTCACCACCCCCACACACTCACCACACACTCACCACACACTCACCACCCCCACACTCACCACTCACCCCACTCACCCCACTCTCACCACTCACCACACCACTCACCCCACTCACCCCACTCACCACTCACCACACTCACCCCACATACTCACCACTCACCACCCCCACACACTCACCACTCACCACCCTCACCACCCCCACCCTCACCACCCCCACACTCACCACACACCACACTCACCCCACATACTCACCACACACTCACCACTCACCACCCCCACTCACCACACTCACCCCACATACTCACCACTCACCACACTCACCCCACTCTCACCCTCACCACTCACCACCCCCACACACTCACCACTCACCACCCCCACCCTCACCACCCCCACACTCACCACACACCACACCACTCACCCCACTCACCACTCACCCCACACCACACTCACCCCACATACTCACCACACACTCACCACTCACCACCCTCACCACCCCCACTCACCACACTCACCCCACATACTCACCACACACTCACCACTCACCACACTCACCCCACACTACCACCACCCCCCACACTCACCACACTCACCCCACTCTCACCCTCACCACTCACCACCCCCACACACTCACCACTCACCACCCTCACCACCCCCACACTCACCACACACCACACCACTCACCCCACTCACCACACTCACCACTCACCACACTCACCCCACATACTCACCACACACTCACCACTCACCACCCTCACCACCCCCACACTCACCACCCCCACACTCACCACACACTCACCACCACCCCCACTCACCCCTCACTCACCCCCACCCCCACCACCCCCACACTCACCACACACCACACCACTCCACCCCACCACCCCTCACCACCCCACTCACCCCCCACCACCCCACTCACCACCCCACCACCCCCACCACCCCCACACCACCACACACCACACCACTCACCCCACCACCCCACTCACCACCCCCACCACCACCACACTCACCCCACATACTCACCACACACTCACCACTCACCCCACTCACCACCCTCACCACTCACCACACCACCCCCACTCACCCCACTCACCACCCTCACCACCCACATACTCACCACTCACCACACCACTCCCCTCACTCACCCCACTCACCCCTCACTCACCCCTCACTCACCCCTCACTCACCCCACTCACCCCTCACTCACCCCTCACCCCACCACCCCACCCACTCACCCCTCACTCACCCCCACTCACCCCTCACTCACCCCACTCACCCCACTCACCACCCTCACCACTCACCCCACTCACCACCCCCACACACTCACCACACACTCACCACCCTCACCACCCCCACCCTCACCACCCCCACACTCACCACACACCACACCACTCACCCCACTCACCACTCACCACTCACCCCACATACTCACCACACCACTCACCACTCACCACCCTCACCACCCCCACTCACCACACTCACCCCACACACTCACCACTCACCACCCCTCACCACCCCCACACTCACCACACACCACACCACTCACCCCACTCACCACCCTCACCACTCACCACACTCACCCCTCACTCACCCCACTCACCACCCACATACTCACCACTCACCACACCACTCCCCTCACTCACCCCACTCACCCCTCACTCACCCACTCACCCCTCACTCACCCCTCACTCACCCCACTCACCCCTCACTCACCCCACTCACCCCTCACTCACCCCTCACTCACCCCTCACTCACCCCTCACTCACCCCTCACTCACCCCTCACTCACCCCACTCAACCCACTCACCCCACTCACCACTCACCCCACTCACCACCCCCACACACTCACCACACACTCACCACCCTCACCACCCCCACCCTCACCACCCCCACACTCACCACACACCACACCACTCACCCCACTCACCCCACTCACCACTCACCACTCACCCCACATACTCACCACACACTCACCACTCACCACCCTCACCACCCCCACTCACCACACTCACCCCACACACTCACCACTCACCACCCTCACCACCCCCACACTCACCACACACCACACCACTCACCCCACTCACCACCCTCACCACTCACCACACTCACCCCTCACTCACCCCACTCACCACCCTCACCACCCACATACTCACCACTCACCACACCACTCCCCTCACTCACCCCACTCACCCCTCACTCACCCCACTCACCCCTCACTCACCCCACTCACCCCTCACTCACCCCTCACTCACCCCTCACTCACCCCCTCACTCACCCCACTCACCCCTCACTCACCCCACTCACCCCTCACTCACCCCACTCACCCCACTCACCCCTCACTCACCCCACTCACCCCACTCACCACCCTCACCACTCACCCCACTCACCACCCCACACCACTCACCACACACTCACCACCCTCACCACCCCCACCCTCACCACCCCCACACTCACCACACACCACACCACTCACCCCACTCACCCCACTCACCACTCACCCCACATACTCACCACACACTCACCACTCACCACCCTCACCACCCCCACTCACCACACTCACCCCACTCTCACCCTCACCACTCACCACCCCCACCCTCACCACCCACATACTCACCACACACTCACCACTCACCCCACTCACCACCCTCACCACTCACCACACTCACCCCACTCACCCCACTCACCACCCTCACCCCTCACTCACCCCACTCACCCCTCACTCACCCCACTCACCCCTCACTCACCCCACTCACCCCTCACTCACCCCACTCACCACCCTCACCACTCACCACACTCACCCCACTCACCCCACTCACCACCCTCACCCCTCACTCACCCCACTCACCCCTCACTCACCCCACTCACCCCTCACTCACCCCACTCACCCCTCACTCACCCCACTCACCCCACTCACCACCCCCACACTCACCACTCACCTCACTCACCCCTCACCACCCTCACCACTCACCCCACTCACCACCCCACTCACCCCTCACTCACCCCACTCACCACCCTCACCACTCACCCCACTCACCACCCCACTCACCCCTCACTCACCCCACTCACCACCCTCACCACTCACCCCACTCACCCCTCACTCACCCCACTCACCACCCTCACCACTCACCCCACTCACCCCTCACTCACCCCACTCACCACCCCCACACTCACCACTCACCTCACTCACCCCTCACTCACCCCACTCACCACCCTCACCACTCACCACACTCACCCCTCACTCACCCCACTCACCCCACTCACCACCCTCACCACTCACCCCACTCACCACCCTCACCCCACTCACCACCCCACCCCTCACTCACCCCTCACTCACCCCACTCACCCCACTCACCCCACTCACCCCACTAACCCCTCACTCACCCCTCACTCACCCCTCACTCACCCCACTCACACCCACTCACCCCACTCACCACCCCACTCACCCCTCACTCACCCCACTCACCACCCCACTCACCCCTCACTCACCCCACTCACCACCCTCACCACTCACCCCACTCACCACCCCACTCACCCCTCACTCACCCCACTCACCACCCTCACCACTCACCCCACTCACCCCTCACTCACCCCACTCACCACCCTCACCACTCACCCCACTCACCCCTCACTCACCCCACTCACCACCCCCACACTCACCACTCACCTCACTCACCCCTCACTCACCCCACTCACCACCCTCACCACTCACCACACTCACCCCTCACTCACCCCACTCACCACCCTCACCACTCACCACACTCACCCCTCACTCACCCCACTCACCACCCTCACCACTCACCCCACTCACCACCCCACTCACCCCTCACTCACCCCACTCACCACCCCACTCACCCCTCACTCACCCCACTCACCACCCTCACCACTCACCCCACTCACCACCCCACTCACCCCTCACTCACCCCACTCACCACCCTCACCACTCACCCCACTCACCCCTCACTCACCCCACTCACCACCCTCACCACTCACCCCACTCACCCCTCACTCACCCCACTCACCACCCCCACACTCACCACTCACCTCACTCACCCCTCACTCACCCCACTCACCACCCTCACCACTCACCACACTCACCCCTCACTCACCCCACTCACCACCCTCACCACTCACCACACTCACCCCTCACTCACCCCACTCACCACCCTCACCACTCACCCCACTCACCACCCCACTCACCCCTCACTCACCCCACTCACCACCCCCACTCACCCCTCACTCACCCCACTCACCACCCTCACCACTCACCCCACTCACCACCCCACTCACCCCTCACTCACCCCACTCACCACCCTCACCACTCACCCCACTCACCCCTCACTCACCCCACTCACCACCCTCACCACTCACCCCACTCACCCCTCACTCACCCCACTCACCACCCCCACACTCACCACTCACCTCACTCACCCCACTCACCACCCTCACCACTCACCACACTCACCCTCACTCACCCCACTCACCACCCTCACCACTCACCTCACCTCACTCACCCACTCACCCCACTCACCACCCTCACCACTCACCCACTCACCACCCCACTCACCCCTCACTCACCCCACTCACCACCCCACTCACCCCTCACTCACCCCACTCACCACCCTCACCACTCACCCCACTCACCACCCCACTCACCCCTCACTCACCCCACTCACCACCCTCACCACTCACCCCACTCACCCCTCACTCACCCCACTCACCACCCTCACCACTCACCCCACTCACCCCTCACTCACCCCACTCACCACCCCCACACTCACCACTCACCTCACTCACCCCACTCACCACCCTCACCACTCACCCCACTCACCACCCCACTCACCCCACTCACCTCACTCACCCCACTCACCACCCCCACACTCACCACTCACCCCACTCACCCCTCACTCACCCCACTCACCACCCTCACCACTCACCCCACTCACCCCTCACTCACCCCACTCACCTCACTCACCCCACTCACCACCCCACACTCACCACTCACCCCACTCACCACCCCCACCCCTCACTCACCCCTCACTCACCCCACTCACCACCCTCACCACTCACCCCACTCACCACCCTCACCACTCACCACCCTCACCACTCACCCCACTCACCACCCTCACCACTCACCCCACTCACACCCCACTCACCACCCTCACCACTCACCACCCTCACCACCCCCACACTCACCACCCCCACACTCACCACACACCACACCACTCACCCCACTCACCCCTCACTCACCCCACTCACCACCCCCACCCCTCACTCACCCCTCACTCACCCCACTCACCCCACTCATCCCTCACTCACCCCACTCACCACCCCCACCCCTCACTCACCCCTCACTCACCCCACTCACCCCACTCATCCCTCACTCACCCCACTCACCACCCCCACCCCTCACTCACCCCTCACTCACCCCACTCACCCCACTCATCCCTCACTCACCCCACTCACCACCCCCACCCCTCACTCACCCCTCACTCACCCCACTCACCCCACTCATCCCTCACTCACCCCACTCACCACCCCCACCCTCACTCACCCCCTCACTCACCCCACTCACCACCCCACTCACCACCCTCACCACTCACCCCACTCACCCCTCACTCACCCCACTCACCACCCTCACCACTCACCCCACTCACCCCTCACTCACCCCACTCACCACCCTCACCACTCACCCCACTCACCCCTCACTCACCCCACTCACCACCCCCACACTCACCACTCACCTCACTCACCCCTCTCACCACCCTCACCACTCAACACACTCACCCCTCACTCACCCCACTCACCACCCTCACCACTCACCACACTCACCCCTCACTCACCCCACTCACCACCCTCACCACTCACCCCACTCACCACCCCACTCACCCCTCACTCACCCCACTCACCACCCCACTCACCCCTCACTCACCCCACTCACCACCCTCACCACTCACCACCCTCACCACCCCCACACTCACCACCCCCACACTCACCACACACCACACCACTCACCCCACTCACCCCTCACTCACCCCACTCACCACCCCCACCCCTCACTCACCCCTCACTCACCCCACTCACCCCACTCATCCCTCACTCACCCCACTCACCACCCCCACCCCTCACTCACCCCTCACTCACCCCACTCACCCCACTCATCCCTCACTCACCCCACTCACCACCCCCACCCCTCACTCACCCCTCACTCACCCCACTCACCCCACTCATCCCTCACTCACCCCACTCACCACCCCCACCCCTCACTCACCCCTCACTCACCCCACTCACCCCACTCATCCCTCACTCACCCCACTCACCACCCCCACCCCTCACTCACCCCTCACTCACCCCACTCACCACCCCACTCACCACCCTCACCACTCACCCCACTCACCCCTCACTCACCCCACTCACCAACCCTCACCACTCACCCCACTCACCCCTCACTCACCCCACTCACCACCCTCACCACTCACCCCACTCACCCCTCACTCACCCCACTCACCACCCCCACACTCACCACTCACCTCACTCACCCCTCTCACCACCCTCACCACTCACCACACTCACCCCTCACTCACCCCACTCACCACCCTCACCACTCACCACACTCACCCCTCACTCACCCCACTCACCACCCTCACCACTCACCCCACTCACCACCCCACTCACCCCTCACTCACCCCACTCACCACCCCACTCACCCCTCACTCACCCCACTCACCACCCTCACCACTCACCCCACTCACCACCCCACTCACCCCTCACTCACCTCACTCACCACCCTCACCACTCACCCCACTCACCCCTCACTCACCCCACTCACCACCCTCACCACTCACCCCACTCACCCCTTACTCACCCCACTCACCACCCCCACACTCACCACTCACCTCACTCACCCCTCACTCACCCCACTCACCACCCTCACCACTCACCCCACTCACCACCCCACTCACCCCACTCACCCTCACTCACCCCACTCACCACCCCCACACTCACCACTCACCCCACTCACCCCTCACTCACCCCACTCACCACCCTCACCACTCACCCCACTCACCCCTCACTCACCCCACTCACCTCACTCACCCCACTCACCACCCCCACACTCACCACTCACCCCACTCACCACCCCACCCCTCACTCACCCCTCACTCACCCCTCACTCACCCCACTCACCACCCTCACCACTCACCCCACTCACCACCCTCACCACTCACCACCCTCACCACTCACCCCACTCACCACCCTCACCACTCACCCCACTCACCCCACTCACCACCCTCACCACTCACCACCCTCACCACCCCCACACTCACCACCCCCACACTCACCACCACCACTCACCCCACTCACCCCTCACTCACCCCACTCACCACCCCCACCCCTCACTCACCCCTCACTCACCCCACTCACCCCACTCATCCCTCACTCACCCCACTCACCAC